>NC_053492.1:28817061-29117061 GCF_905171775.1 Rana temporaria
TATTGTGACTGCGACTTTATGGCGGACACATCGGACACATTTTTGGGACCGTTGTCATTTTTATAGCAATCAATGCTATAAAAATGCACTGATTACTGTAAAAATGACACTGGCATTGATGGGGTTAACCACTAGGTGGCGCTGAAGGGGTTAAGTCAGTACTAGGGAGTGAGTCTTACTGTTAGGGGGGCGTGGCTACACATTACACATCACTGATGACTGTTCCCGATCACGGGGAACAGCCATCAGTGACAGTGTCACTGGGCAGAATAGGGGAATGCCTTGTTTACAATGGCATCCCCCTGTTCTGCCTTTGCCGAGCCCCATCTTGGGCCACATCAAGTTCCCGGGACCCGGGATGCACACACACCCGGGGCACGCTCGCAAGGCACTAACTAGAGGAGATGACAGATCATTGTTCCTAAACTCACAATCTCTCTCCTCTCCTCACAGAACAGGGACGTGGGTGTGTTTACACACCCACGTCCCTGTTCTGGCTCTCGTGCCCACGATCGTGCAAGGATGGCGGTCATCGCGACCACCGGCCATGCACATCGGCACCCCCACAGTGTAGCGGGCGCACGCACGCCTGCTATCCCGCTTAGAGGAGCCGACGTGCAGCTACGACAGTTCGCGGGATCGTGCCGACCTGCTGCTGTATAATGGCGGTGGCTGGTCGGCAAGTGGTTAAGGGAGAAGAAACAGCCATATATGAATAGAATATATGAAGAATATATAAAAGTAGTGCATGTAGACCGCCAACCTAGGAAGTACAGGGTGTGTTGCGATGCCGGGCTGTGCCTCCCGCTCACAGTACATTTACTGTCAGTGGGTCATCAAGAGTTTAAAAATTGACATTCCTTTTCAATCTGCAACACTGCCGTCCTCTAAAATGCAATGCAATACGGCAAACTGGAGACTTTCTGTACACACTACGTCATTTGCTACCAAACGGAAATCACAACTATAGGGCTGCAGACTCCACCACGTTCCTCATCAGAGCCCTGCAAGTGCAGCAGGGGACTGATAATTATAAAGACACTACTATTCATATTCACTCTGGACATGGACACAGACAAACAAACAGCTATTTCTTCAGAATAAAAGAAGGTAGAAATCTGCAACAAAGTATGTTAAATCCATGCAATGTACATGTTTTTTCTCAACAAAAGTGGAGTTATTTTTTAACCTCACAGTGCACAAACCTGTCTGTGTGATAACTCGGAGAAACCATGCACATCTTCTGATCTTGTTTCTCACAACCTGATTAATTTGATCTCCACTGAGCGTGGATAAGCTGGCATTCACATTTTAGAATGACACTAAATGATATACTTATTATTCAAAATTATCGTTGTTTTTGTAAATTTGTGATCAGTGGGAAGAATGTTCCTTACATTGGTGATCAGTGGGAAGAATGTTCCTTACATTGGTGATCAGTGGGAAGAATGTTCCTTACATTGGTGATCAGTGGGAAGAATGTCCCTTACATTGGTGATCAGTGGGAAGAATGTTCCTTACATTGGTGATCAGTAAGAAGAATGTTCCTTACATTGGTGATCAGTGGGAAGAATGTTCCTTACATTGGTGATCAGTGGGAAGAATGTCCCTTACATTGGTGATCAGTGGGAAGAATGTTCCTTACATTGGTGATCAGTAAGAAGAATGTTCCTTACATTGGTGATCAGTGAGAAGAATGTCCCTTACATTGGTGATCAGTGGGAAGAATGTCCCTTACATTGGTGATCAGTGGGAAGAATGTCCCTTACATTGGTGATCAGTGGGAAGAATGTTCCTTACATTGGTGATCAGTAAGAAGAATGTTCCTTACATTGGTGATCAGTGGGAAGAATGCTCCTTACATTGGTGATCAGTGGGAAGAATGCTCCTTACATTGGTGATCAGTGGGAAGAATGTTCCTTACATTGGTGATCAGTGGGAAGAATGCTCCTTATATTGGTGATCAGTGGGAAGAATGACCCTTACATTGGTGATCAGTGGGAAGAATGTTCCTTACATTGGTGATCAGTGGGAAGAATGTTCCTTACATTGGTGATCAGTGGGAAGAATGTTCCTTACATTGGTGATCAGTGGGAAGAATGTTCCTTACATTGGTGATCAGTGGGAAGAATGCTCCTTACATTGGTGATAAGTGGGAAGAATGTCCCTTACATTGGTGATCAGTGGGAAGAATGCTCCTTACATTGGTGATCAGTGGGAAGGAGGAGGAGGACACACCCTAGGAGCTCTCTAAGAGAATAAGCCTGGGCCTTGCCTGCTAGCTTGGCCCAGGAATAATGCCTAATGGGAAGGGGAGAGCGGTATGTAAACACGGCTTCCCCGTGCTTCACTGTGGCGGCGCATCGATCGTGTCATCCCCTTTATAGGGGAGACACAATCGATGACATCAGACCTACAGCCACACCCCCCTACTGTTATAAACACACACTAGGTGAACACTAACTCCTACAGCGCCACCTGTGGTTAACTCCCAAACTGCAACTGTCATTTTCACAATAAAGAATGCAATTTAAATGCATTTTTTGCTGTGAAAATGACAATGGTCCCAAAAATGTGTCAAAATTGTCCGAAGTGTCCGCCATAATGTCGCAGTCATGAAAAAAATCGCTGATCTCCGCCATTAGTAGTAAAAAAAAATAATTAATAAAAATGCAATAAAAATATCCCCTATTTTGTAAACGCTATAAATTTTGCGCAAACCAATCGATAAACGCTTATTGCTATTTTTTTCACCAAAAATAGGTAGAAGAATACGTATCGGCCTAAACTGAGGAAAATTTTTTTTTATATATGTTTTTGGGGGATATTTATTACAGCAAAAAGTAAAAAATATTGCATTTTTTTCAAAATTGTTGCTCTATTTTTGTTTATAGGGCAAAAAATAAAAACCGCAGAGGTGATCAAATACCACCAAAAGAAAGCTCTATTTGTGGGGAAAAAAGGACGCCAATTTTGTTTGGGAGCCACGTCGCACGACAAAGCAATTGTCTGTTAAATCGACGCAGTGCCGAATCGCAAAACCTGGCCTGGGCATTTAGCTGCCTAAAGGTCCGGGCCTTAAGTGCTTAAAGAAAAGTTTGATAATGAGAGGAGATTTGCCAGCCAGACAGCAAGTTCCAGGGACCAGCAGCAGCCTCAGATAATGGATGACCCGTGTCCATCTGCCTCTGCACCTCTCCTTCCATGTCAGGGCTTGGAATCGCCGACGGCAACCAGCCAGGGGGTTGAGAGTGAGCATGGCACTCTGAAATTTATCCAGGAGATGGAGTCACCCCTGAGAGCAAACAATCCTGCCTTTACAGAAGTCCCTGAAGATGGGAAGAGAAAATGCAAACCAGCAAAGGTGGAGAAATCTCAGTACACCTCGCTGCCTTCCAACATGTCTGCCCAACCTGCTGTGGTGGACGGTGTCCTCCTGACTGAGGAGCAGAAAGGGAAGGCCTTGTGTGAAGCACTGCCTGGAGTTTCTGCTGGGACCTGTAGTTCCTCTAAGTTTGCTGCACAAGGTATGCCTGCTGCTTGCAATAAGATTGCCTCACCTGAGCCTCCCTGTGGTGGGGGAGGGGATCAGCAGCATATTGCACCATGTGCAGTGGAAGAAGCCATGGAGGTTTCCCCTGGTGCAGTGTCAGACCAACCTGCACTATCCCCTGATGACAACCCTGTCCTGACGGAAGAGAACCGACCAGCTGAAGCTTCTACAATAAGGTGATCAGATGTTTAAAATGAAATCCGGGGACATATTTTTTCTTTACTTGTAATGGCGACAATCAGCAACTCTCTGCCTGTCCCCGCTCGCCTCACAGCCTTTCAAGTCTTACTCTCTGGGCCCTGGCTACTACTGGATGGGGAGCGGAGGAAGATCACTCTGTCAGGGAAGGCAAGGAGATAGGCAGGTGGCTGGACAGGATTTGAGCCAAGGCAGAAGAACATACGAGCGAAGCTGAATAGGCATGTGCCCGAAACTGAAGAAATATTCCCTCCGCTCCGACCAGCACATGATCATCAGAAAGGGGCACAGATAATGGGAAAAATACAACCCCCCTATGCTAGTAGGCACGGCGGAGCGGGGGGATGTGCAATTCTAAATTTGTTGTTTTAATTCTGCACTGACTTTCTTTGAAATTGCCCCTGCCCCCCAATAAATCCAATCTGGGGACAAAACCAGGGACAGACTTGGTCTGGGGACAGTGTCCTCAATCAGGGGACTGTCCCCTGAAACTGGGGATGTCTGGTCACCCTATTCTACAAGCACAGCAGTGGGAACTGACACTGCTGGGGGAAGACTGCAGGAACTGTGAATATTCCAGTGTAGCGCTCACCCCCGAAGGAGCCACTGGTTATAGAATGGCATGGCGTGTTACCTCTGTGAGCGTCTAGGGGTAGAGGATGAGAGCCTCAGTATATGGAATGTCCAAACAGCAGGTTTATTTTCTTGTGCCTTTATTTTATCCAACACGGTAAACAATAAAACTTGAGGTAGATAGCGGAGATGTAAGAGGAGGAGAAATAGCAGCTTCAGGCTCAACAGTATGGAAGCAGTCCTGCTTCCAACGACACTTTACTTTCATTGCCACTCCAGCCGGAGTGGGTATAATGTACCTGGACAGGCCTCTCACACCGACCTGGCAGCCAGAGTATCACTTGGAACCTTAAGGGAAAGATCTCTGCCACAGATCCTCCCTAGAACTTAGGTCATGGAAGAAAATCCTCCTCAGTAGTATTTATGCCTGAATCTTCCTCAGGTAGTTCTCAATTGGGTCACCGACTGACAGGTTGCTGACATCCAACCTTTCAGTGTCCGGTTACCTTGATCCCCGATAGATTGTCGAGGCCCTATTGGATTGCCTGCCTCTCTTGGCTTTCCTCAGGCTGACTCCCCACCGAACAGCTATCTCGCTTGGGACCTTTTCCTTAGAATTTTGGGGACCCAGTCGATCACTGGTGCCCCCACCACAGCTTCAAATGTTCCAGGCCAACATGGTCCCGGAACCAGAAACACCACGTGGCACGCACACCCCGGCCTGGTAGGCCATCTCGCCAGGGAGCCGTGATGTGTGGTCATCCTGAAGGTGGGCACCACACCCAGAACAAGACCCCCACCTAATGGCGTCTGCTCCAGAAGTACCCTCCCCCAGCATGCCCCACAAGGGAAACTCCCTCCCCATTGGCTGCTGGCAAGAGGCACCCTACCCTGGACTCCACTGGCGCCACCTGTCGTTCCAGGGTGGCATAGCACCCCGGAAAACAACAGAATGTACCCACAGCACAGCCCAGCCAATTTAGCCAAATCAAATGGATGAGAGCCAACTAACTCTCTCATCCCCCTTTAAATTTAGAATAGCACCTGTACAGAAAGTATACAGGCGCTACACACTCCCCCCACTTAAATAGACACTGTCCTCAGTGTCCGAACAGAAGGCATTCAAGCCTGAATGCCTGACCTGAATCTGCAAACAGTAAGAGAAAGATAAAAAAGGTACAAAACTTTGAGATATAAAATATTGCTTTATACAAATATCTACATTAATACACTATGACATTACACAATCCTAACTATCTTGTCTGCCCCATTCTCCGACAGCGTTGATAGAAGTTCAACAACCTGCAAAACAAAAACAAAAAAACGGAAAAGCACACACACAAAAAAAACCATATACACATATATTAACTATATCTATGTAATCACTAAGGTTAGAGTTGAAACTGCACCCTCTCGTCAGAGGGCGAAATTTCCCTTCCTCCCAAAGAGACATTTCCAATAAGTGCTGAGGATTTCCTAAGTCGCAAGACTTTTGAAAAATTACTTCTTGACAATGAAAAAAAATGTGAATATATAAACAAATATAATAATACATTGCTGTGATATGTACCAAAATTGTATATAAAATAAACTATATGGTTAAATATGTCACAAATGACCAAGCACTTTTGCAAACACTGAATCCCAAAAAGGGAAGTCCAAAATAAATGGTGGATCCCTTGACAGAAGTGAAAAAAAAAAATTTGAATAATGTCACTGAAATATTAGTTTTAGTGCCACTGTGTAGATCTTGATACAAAATCTTATTCAAAATAGTGCCTTTGAGTGCTCCTTCACCATAGTAAATGGTAGATTAATATGCACTTTGTTTTTCCCGTCTGTCCTTCAGGGGCAGTGACGAGAAAGTTTTACAATGAAATTTAAACCCTTGGCCCAATGTAGGGATAGCACGCCATCTGGCGGTCGATATAAGTACCTTTATTAACTTGAATTAGCCATTTATACTTTTTTAAGCTTTTCTCAGACATTTAAACATAGCTCTTGCATAGCGAGCGTGTGAGCTCTTGCTCGAGAGTTAAACAGTGCATCCAGTGTTTACGAGGGTATATTATTTGCTATGCATGTAATTGATTGGTTTTAATTCTTGCTTTATGTAATGACCAATCCGTCACTGGGAAGTTTTTTTCTGTTCCATGTCCCATCTTTGAAAACTGGAGGATAAGGTGTTTATCTATCATCTGTGACGTATGACATGCATTCAGGCATTATCCTGCATATGTGATTCCGACCATCTTTTTCATTAAAGAGGTCCAAAGGTTCTGGTAAGCGCATTATCACTATCTGAGTACGTTTGGGTGTCTATTGTTTTTTACTATGGTGAAGGAGCACTCAAAGGCACTATTTGAATAAGAAGATTTTGTATCAAGTACATCAAGATCTACACAGTGGCACTAAAACTAATATTTCAGTGACATTATTCAATTATTTATTTTTTCACTCCTGGCAAGGGATCCACCATTTATTTTGGACTTCCCTTTTTGGGATTCAGTGTTTACAAAAGTGCTTGTTCATTTGTGACATATTTAACCATATAGTTTATTTTATATACTATTTTGGTACATATCACAGCAGTGTATTAATATATTTGTTTATATATTCACATTTTTTTCATTGTCAAGAAGTAATTTACCTTATATTTGGAACACTTGTTTGGGATCCAATAGGATATATTACACCCACCACTTATATTAGTCATCAGAATATTTTAGTGACTAACATATTTATTTTCAAACAGCGCCCCCTATCACCTAAACGTGTCCTTTGTAAAGCCTGAGGGTCTGAATTTATTTTGGGAACGATTTAGGGGGCGCAGGGACCTTCCGCAGTGGAACGGTTGGGTGCCAAAGGTGATTTCCAGGCAGCCTCTAATAAATTCTGTGACGATCCTGGTGCGTAAAGAATCCATCCCAGAGGCTGATTTAATTGTATGGTTACGCCGATATGGTGAAGTCCTCGCTCCACTGTGGAAGGTCCTTGATCAGCATGGAATATGGACCGGGGCCTGGACAGTGTCATTAAAATTGGGGGTGCAGGGAAATGTAGTCCAACATCTGCCCTGTTCAGCCTTTCTGGGGAGGTATAGGCTGACCATTTTTTACCAAGGTCAGCCTAAAGTCTGCAATAAATGTGGTGAGAAGGGCCATTTTGCCTCTACCTGCACCCGTAATAAAAATTTTGCTAAGGACTGTACCGATATTCGGTGCAATTTGTGCCAAAAGCTCGGTCATCCTTATAGCCAATGCCTGGAGGCATTACATAACTTGCCAAGGTTGGAGGCTGAGCTGCAGAGGCTGGATAAAGAGGATGTGGCCACTGAAACTGTTGTTGTCCCTCATGTGTCTGTGACATCTGTTGTTTCTGTTCCCCCTAGTGATGTGGTCCCTGAGTCTGTCCCTCCTGTGTCTGTGACATCTGTTGTTTCTGTTCCCCCTAGTGATGTGGTCCCTGAGTCTGTCCCTTCTGTAGTAGTCCCTAACCTGTCTATACGTAGATCCTCCAGACTAGCGGAGGCTGCTGGGGGGGCAGGTTTAGCGGATCTTCCCACTCAGCCTCCAGTCCCTGCCCCTCGGCAGCGCAAACGTGGTCAGGGGAATGTGGGGGTGCTGGATGGGGGTGGGGCTGATGGAAGGGTGTCCATACCCCATGTCTCACCCTCTGTTGATGGGGATTCGGATGAGGAGGGGTGGGAGAAGATTAGGAGGAAGAAAAAAAAGAAGAGAAAGACAAGAAAACCAGTAATTTCTTCTTCAGATTCGGATCCAAAAGGGGTTCCTCTTGGTAACACCTTTTCTGTGTTGTCAGGTGACGAGATGTCTGTGTCTTTCTCTATCATCTATGGATGAGGGGGAGTCGCGTAGTCTTAAGAGAGCTGTTTCTAGTGATGAGAGTGTGGTGATGGTCAAGAAACAACTACCCCAATCATCCTGATGGCAGTTCCCACTCCGATAAAGGTGGTGACCATTAATGTCGCCAGCATTAAATCTGCAAGAGCTTGTGATATTGCCTTATTTTTGCTCAGCGAGTTTGATGCAGAGATTTTATTTTTGCAAGAGACCTGTCTCCATACTTTGGCCGATGTCTATCTGGCAAAAAGGTAGTGGAGATGCGGTCCCTCCTTTTGGTCTCTTGCAGCTGAGCCCCGCAGCGGAGTTGCGGTCCTTTTAAAACCGATATGATAAAGTGCTGGCGGGCAATTGAGGTAGAAATGGGTAGATGCATGGTCTTTTCTGTTAGGGGGCATGACCTGCGCCTGATCAATATCTATGGGCCGCAGTCAAGGTGGGGCAGGAAATGCCTCCTCACAGATATCAAGCCCTTCCTTTTTACATCCCAGCAGGTTGTCTTTGGAGGTGACTTTAACACCATCATTAGGCCTGAAGACAGGAGAGGCTCCATAGACAGGCTGGGATACGATAGCGTTTTTCTTAGAGATATGGTGAGACAAGCAGGCCTGGTAGATGTGCATATTAAGCACTGCCCTGGCAGCACGGGATTCACATTTCAGAGAGGGAATAGTCAGAGTAGGATAGATAGTTTTTTTTTAAAGGAGAACTTTGCTTTCTCGGCTCCTGAGTTGAGGGCAGTGGAGTTCTCTGACCACTGTATGCTGTCTGTGACTCTGAATGCCTCAGACACTCCACCAAGGGGAAGGGGTACCTGGAAACTGAATTCGGCTCTCCTGGAAGATGTAGAAGTAAGACAATCCTTTGAGGATTTTTTTCAGGCACAGGTTTCTATTCTGGACTTTTGCAGCAGTAAGTCAGAGTGGTAGGAGCTTGTGAAACAAAGGGCAATTGGACTTCTCAAGGCCATAAGTAAGAAAAAGAAGCTTGGTACATAGATTGCCTACCAGCATTTGTGGAGGAAGCTTGATCGTCTTGTCTCGTATGGAGGGGATCCAGGGGAGATCTCTGAGGTGAAGTTTCTTCTTAGGAAGTGTCAATACGACCGGCATGCCTCCTTAGTTCTGGAGAGGGTTTATGGAAAAAATTACTCGCCTGATCCTTACCAGAACTGTAAGCAAGGCATAGCAGTTAAGACGGTCATAGGCCTGAGGGATGGTACAGGTTCCCTGGTGAAGTCCAGATCAGGGATCCTGGAGATCTTCAGATCATATTACGCTGACCTTCTGGGAAGAAAGGACCTTTGTCGGGACAAGGTAGAAAGCTTTCTGGGTTCTACTCCAGGATTGGGATATGGTACATTGCCTTTGATGGATTTGACAGAATCAGGGAATGAGGTAGTTCATGCTATAGAGAAGCTGGCTACCAAAAAATCGCCTGGGCCAGATGGGTTGACAGCTGAATTCTACAAGTGTTTTAAGTCCATTCTGGCTCTTTTTTAGCAGAGGTTTATAACAGCTGTCTAGAAGAGGGTTCGCTCACTCCCTCCATGAGGCAATCCGTGATTCTTGTGATTCTTCTGTCAAAAGGTAAAGACCCCTCAATGATTGAGAACTGGCGCCCCATCAGTCTTCTCAATGTTGATAGAAAGATCTTGGCGAAGATTCTTTTTTTGAGCTTGTCGTCAGTGGCAGGCGATTTGTTGTCCAATCGTCAGCACTGCTCGGTCCAAGGTAGAAGCACCTTTTTTTAGCTATTTTAGCTGTCCAGGAGGCATTGCAACGATGCAGGGCTTCTGGATGGAGAAAGTACTTGCTGGCACTTCATCAGGCGAAGGTTTTTGATAGAGTCAATCACTAGTACCTGTATTTGCTACTTGGTAGATACAGCCTGCAGGGGAGGTTTATAGATTGGCTGAAGACATTATACAGAGGGGCTGAGAGCTTCCACTGGTTAATGGTTGGGTTGGATGGCCTTTTGAGGTTGGCTCTGGTGTGCGTCAGGGATGCCCTTTGAGCCCCCTGCTATATGTATTCACAATCGACCCCTTCATAAAAAGGCTAGAGAGTGGATCTTTGTGCGGGCCTATGCCTATGCTGATGATGTGTCTGTTATTGTCTCTGGGACGGATGAGGCGCAGGAGGTGGTCTCTATGATAGAGCAGTACACGGAGGCTTCTGGTTCTAAAGTCAACCATGAAAAGAGAAGTTTTCTGGATGGGTGAGGAGAGTGAAATCTTCGAACTTCCGGATGCCTTCCCAGAGCCCCAGCAGGAAATTAAAGTGTTGGGCATCAAATTTGGTCCTGGGGACTATGGTCATCGAAATTGGGAAAGCAGGTTGGTGTTTGCCAATGCCAAAGTAGCAAGCTGAAAGAAATGGAGGCTTTCCTTGAGGGAGAGGGTTGACTTGATCAAAACGTACTTGGTCCCAATCATTTTATATGTCAGCTTTGTCTGTATCTTGCCAGCATCTCTCTATGCAAGGGTATACAGCTGTTTTTTTGTCCAACTGTTATGGGGAAATAGGCTGAACCTGATCAAACGCAATGTAACTTACCTGTCTAGGCGGGAGGGTGGCCTAGGAATGGTTAACCCAATCATTTTCTTTTCTCTGCTCTTTTTAAAGTACAATCTTGGTAACATGCTAGTAGAGAACGCACCGGCATTGGTGGGTATTTTTCAGTCTTGTTTTAGGCCTTTTCTGCGATGCTGGGAAGATGGCGGGCCAGTGAAAAGTCTGAGAGTCCAACATGGCAAGCTCCCGACTTATGTTGCCCCGTGTCTGAAAATACTTCGGCAGTGGCAGATGACAGCGGAGAATATCAAGTCCCTCCCCAGGAAGCTTCTGGAGAAGAGAATTTTGAGCTCGGCCTTCAGTGTGTCACTGGCCTTAAGGGATTGCCCAGGCTCTGTAATGAGGGAGGGGTTGCATTTTATCAATTTAGAAAGAATCCCTTTAAAGTTTAGGGATCAAGCCTGGCTCACTTTCCATGGAAGGCTCTATGTGAGAGGGAACTTGAAGAATCGCCCTGTGGATGATCAGGATTGCCCTAGAGCGGAGTGTGTTGGTAAAGTGGAGTCTATGGACCACTTTTTGCTGCAGTGTCCCTTTAACATAGAGGTGTATAAAAGGGTGGGGAGGGCTCTAGGCATCCTCTTTTTCTATCGCATGAGTTATGCGGAGTAGGTGTACGGGGCATTCCTGGGATTTTGATTTCAATACACTTTTTCTAGTTATTATAGTTGTCAGTTACTTCACATGGAATGCACGGTGCCAGATTACCCTGCGGAAGAAAGTCCTCTCTGTCGAGGTGGTGGTGCACGATATTCTGGGTGAGGTTGGGAAAATTCTGGGTCTTGAGAAGGGCAAGGAGCCTCGGGCGGTCTGAAAAAGTGTGTGGAGGAATATCAGACCTGCCTTTGGTGAACTGCCCATCTATGAGTGAGGAGTTTTTTTCCTTTTCTGTCTCTTTCACTCCCATAGCTTTTGTTGATTAGTATCCTTTTGAAGAAGGGCTGCATGCATAATGGGTGCGGGTTTGTTTCCTGACCTTGCAGGTTTGTCTGGTGTAGTGGTGTGAGTTTTAGCAGGATTTTTTCCCCAGTGATGACATGATTTTTGCTTTTGCTGTAAAGTCTTTTTGTTTGAGAGCAGATTTGCTATATTTATTTTCATTTATGTAAATATGTATATATTTATGTAATATTTTATATATAGTGATTTTATGCTTAATGATTGCAAGACTTTTAATAAAGAAAAATTGGGAAGAATGCTCCTTACATTGGGGATCATTGGGAAGCAGGGCCGCCATCAGGAATTATGGGACCCCTTACACAGCTTCAGGCATGGGCCCCCTGGAGAAGAGAACCGGGGGGGGGGGGTGCTGCCGCCTGAAATTGAGAAGCAGGGAGGCTGCCACGAATTGAGAAGCGAGGGGGGGGCCTTTACAAAAAAATAAGAAATAAAGAAAAATATATAATAAAGGGAGGTAGCCATCTGGGGCCCTGGGGACCTCTGGCTGGGCCCTTTAATAAAAAGAAAAAAAGAAAAAAGAAATATATATAAAAAATATATATTTAAATGTATTTATTTTTAAAAAGGGGGGTTGCCATCTGGGGCCCTGGGGACCTCTGGGCCCTTTAATAAAATGTGTATATATATATATATATATATATTTCTTAGAAAAAGAAATTACAAAAAAAGGGGGGTTGCCATCCGGGACCTCTGGGCCCTTTAACCATTTAAGCCCCGGACCATATTGCTGCCTAAAGACCCAAGGGGTTTTTACAGTTCGGGACTGCGTCGCTTTAACAGACGATTGCGCGGTCGTGCGACGTGGCTCCCAAACAAAATTGGCGTCCTTTTTCCCCCACAAATAGAGCTTTCTTTTGGTGGTATTTGATCACCTCTGCGGTTTTTATTTTTTGCGCTATAAACAAAAATAGAGCGACAATTTTGAAAAAAATGCAATATTTTTTACTTTTTGCTGTAATAAATATCCCCCAAAAACATATATAACATTTTTTTTTCCCTCAGTTTAGGCCGATACGTATTCTTCTACCTATTTTTGGTAAAAAAAATCGCAATAATCGTTTATCGGTTGGTTTGCGCAAAATTTATAGCGTTTACAGAATAGGGGATAGTTTTTTTGCATTTTTATTTTTTTTATTTTTTTTTACTACTAATGGCAGCGATCAGCGATTTTTTTTCGTGACTGCGACATTATGGCGGACACTTCGGACAATTTTGACACATTTTTGGGACAATTGTCATTTTCACAGCAAAAAATGCATTTAAATTGCATTGTTTATTGTGAAAATGACAGTTGCAGTTTGGGAGTTAACCACAGGGGGCGCTGTAACATTTAGTGTGACCTGTGTGTGTGTTTACTACTGTAGGGGGGTGTGGCTGTAGGAATGACGTCATCGATCGTGTCTTCCCTATAAAGGGAATGACGCGATCGATGCGCCGACACAGTGAAGCACGCGGAAGCCGCGTGTACACGCGGCTCTCCCCGTTCTTCAGCTCTGGGGAGCGATCGCGACGGAGCGGCTATAAACAAATAGCCGCGCCGTCGTCCCGTATCGCTTCCCGAGCGGACCCGACCTCCGCATGTACCGGGGGGGTCCCGATCGGACCCCCCACCCACGTCTAGCAGAGGACGTACAGGTACGTGATTGTGCCTGTCCGTGCCATTCTGCTGACGTATATGTACATGAGGAGGTCGGGAAGTGGTTAATAAAAAAAAAGAAACCTCTGGGCCCTTTAATAAAAAATAAATAAATAAAAAAATATAAAAAAAATAAAAACAAACATTTATAAAAAAAAAGGGGGGGGTTGCCATCCAGGGCCCTGGGGACCTCTGGGCCCTTTAATAAAAAAAAATTATATATTTTTTATAAAAAAGGGGGGTTGTCATTCAGGGCCCTGGGGATCTCGGGGCCCCTGGGGACCTCCGGACCCCTAAAAAAAATGGCCCTTTAATAAAAAATAAAATAAAAATATATTTAAAAAAATATATATTTTTTTATAAAAAATAAATTAAAAAAGGGGGGTTGCCATCTTTTTTTTTTTTTGGGGTCCGGAGGTTCCCAGGGGGGACGTGCCATGGATGGACTAACTGTCCAAATGGTAAAAAGAGGATGCCACTAAATGTTTTTTTAATTTATATATGAATGTCCGCCACGGGGGACCCCTCATTTGTGGTACATTCAGTGTCCAGGTCTATTAAGGGCTTGAGGTAAGCAGCTTTGATCCAATTTTCCCCCCATTATACATTGGTTCTTGTTTTCATGTATGAGACTGTATTTCTGAATTTGTTTATTGTATAGTTCTCTAATTAAATTATCAATCGTTTACAGATATTCTCCTGACGAAGCGGTTCGCAAAACTAGTAGAGATGCCCTTCGCGGCCCATGTCCCATTTGGGATTTTTCCCCTACCTGAGGATTCTTCTATTGGTGATATGTGTGGTCTGCCACTAAATGTTTTTTTAATTATATATGAATGTTATTATCTTTTATTAATTTTTTATTAAAAACATTGAGTTCTTTTTTTACACATTTGCATTTATACCCTACTTTATTTGCTTATCTGTACCGTGATAGTCCAATTGCCCGTAACCCCCCCTATTTTTCAGGGTTTTGATTCGGGGACCAATCCTCCAATCTCTATATAATAGACCAAAGAGATCGATTTCAAGATTTGGGATCCAGAAAGACAAATTTGTTCTAGCTGAGTGAGGTCCGCAGTATATGCCTTTTTATGTTTGCTATTTACTAGAAAGTCCTTCAATTGCAGATAGAACCAGTAACCAGAGGACGACTCCCCTAAATCTGCTTTTAGGTCAACATAGGATCTGACTTTGTTTCCGTTCAAACAATGAGTAGCTAAAAGTTTACTAGTGTTAGAAGACGAAGGTGAAATAAACATTTTCTGAATAGAAGAAAAATCAGGATTGTCTACAATTGGAGTCAGTGGGCCTGGTATAGATGCCAGACCATACGTCGGTGCGGATCTATGCCATATATCCAATGTAGTAGCCACTAGTGGATGGGTGATCTTTCTAGTAAATTTGGAGTCATTAGACCAGGGGTAGTAAGAGATTGTTTTTTATATGATGGGGACATTCAAGATGGACCCAGTCTTTGTTGGACCCATGGCAGTGCCAGTCTATCAATCTTGTGATGTGGGAGGCATTGTGATATTTCTTAAAATCTGGAAAGCCAATGCCCCCTTTACTTTTATTGGTAATGCATTAAAAAAAATAGAGAAGTCTAGGAAGGATCGTAATTTTTTAAATTGAAGCTCTACCAAACCACGAGAATAGCTTAGGAGTCCACTTATGTAAGTCCTTGGAAATAGAGTGCAAAAGTGGGGTACAATTTGCTGAAAATAGGCCTTCAATCGTTGAGGTTAGTTTAATTCCCAGATACTTGAGGGACTTCTGTTCCCATTTAAAATTGTGATTACTATTCAGTTGGTCATAATTGTTGGCAGAGAGGGTTAAATTTAGTGCCTCAGACTTACTGTGGTTGACTTTAAAATTGGAAAAATAGCCAAATGAACAGAAAATTTTTGCAAGGTTGGGTATAGATATGTGTGGGCTAGAAATGAAAAAAAGAAGGTCATCCGCGTAGACGGCTATTTTATATTCTCGATTGTAAATCGAAAATCCCTTGATATCCTGAGATATGTTAATAGTCCTTATTAAAGTTTCCAAGGATAAAATGAATAGAAGTGGGGAGAGGTGGCAGCCCTAGCGTGTGCCATTATTAATTTTTATGGGGTCTGAGAAAACATTGTTGGTCTTAATTAAAGCTTAGGGATTGGTGTAAAGTGCTTTTATCCAATTTAGCATATTATTCCCTAGGCCAATGTGAGAGCAAGTAGACAGCATATAGTCCCATGAGACCCTATCGAAGGCCTTCTCCATAGACAGGAGAAGGCCCTTGATTCCCGTCTGTCTAGTATAATGGATCAAATTCAGTGCTTTGGTGATATTGTCTCTGGCTTCCCTCCTCGGCATGAAACCCACTTGTTCTGGGCCAATAACTTGTGTCAAAAAAGGTTTCAATCTATTAGCAAGGATTTTGGCTAAAAGCTTGATGTCCACGTTTAACAGTGAAATCGCCCTGAAATTCGCGCAGTCAGAATGGTCCTTGTCAGGTTTGGGGACCACGGCAATATGAGCTGTAAGCAGGGAATTAGAATCATGTGAGTTTCTGGCTAAATAATTAAAAGCTTTGAGTAGGGGGTCAGAGATGATTTGTAGGAATGTTTTATAATACTGGGAGGTGAATCCATCGGGGCCTGGATTCTTACTTTCTTTCAGGGCTTTTACTGCTTCTTTTAGGTTAATTATGGAGAGGGGTGTCTCTAATAGCAACACATCTTCCCTATTGATAGAGGGGAGTTTACTATGTAATGGCTTCTTCTCTAGATGATTAAATATGTGATGGTTTGTGCTGAGGGGGTAGGTTGTATAGCTTATAATAAAAATTGTGGAAGAGTTTAGCCATGTGTTTTCCGGGTTGTGTGTCAAAAGACCTTGTTTATCTCTTATGGCATGAACACGATTCATTGTTGCTGCATCTTTTAGAGCCCTAGCTAGGTACTTGGCACTTTTGTCTCCATGTTCGTAGAAAATTCTTTTTTTGAAAAAGAGGGATTTTTGTGTTTGTAAATTTAGAATTTGCAAAAGGGAATCTCTGCTATTAAGTTCTTCTTTGACCCTCGTCGAGAGTGATTTTTTTGTGTTGTAGTTCAAGTTGAGCTATCTTTCTAGATAGAAGTGCTATTTCTTTTTTTTTTTTTTTTTTTTTTTTCTTATTAGCCCCCCATCTAATTAAATCGCCTCTGATTACAGCTTTGTGGGCTTCCCAAATGGTTAACAGGTTAGTCTCTATGGGCCAGATCCACAGCCGCCGAGCGCAACTTAACTTTTCAGAGTTAAGTTACACTGCCGCAAATCTCCCAATTTAGGTGCCGATCCACAAAGCACTTACCTGGAAATTTGCGGCAGTGTAACTTAACTCCGTCCGGCGCAAGGCGTTCCTAATACAAATGGGCGATTACCATTTAAATTAGGCGCGCTCCCGCGCTGGACGTACTGCGCATGCTCCGTCGGGTAACTTACCTGACGTGCATTGCGCTAACTGATCGCCGTAAGTGTTCATTTGCATATTCTAGGCTGGCCGCAATGGCCTCGCCACCTAGCGGCCGGCCTAGAATTGCATCCTTAAGATCCGACAGTGTAATTCAATTACACATGTCGGATCTTCTGCCTATCTATGGTAAACTGATTCTGTGGATCAGTTCCATAGATAGAAACAGGGATACGACGGCGTATCAGTAGATACGCCGGCGTATCCCTTTTGTGGATTACCCCCTGAGTCTTTGTTATTAAGAAAGTAATTTCTGATGGACTCGTGGATATTATCATGTATTGTTTGGTCAGTCAGTAAGGCGGCATTTAGTCTCCAGTTAAATGAGTTACCTTTAGGAGGACCACATTTTAAAGTGATCGCTACCGGACATGATCCGAAAAGGAGATTATACCTATCTCATTTCTAACTAGGTTGGGCAGATCTCTTTGGGAGATAACGATCAAGTCCAATCTCGAGTATCTTTTATGGGGTGTTGAGTAAAAGGAGAAATCCTTATCTGTCGGATGATTTGATCTCCAGGAGTCAACTAAAGATAGAGACTGTAACAGAGATTTGAGTGGCTTTAAAATCCTATAAGAGACATGGGTATGGCCAGTTGACGTGTCCTGCAATGGGGAAAGGGGGACGTTAAAGTCTCCACCTAGCCAAATACAGCCCTCTGCAAACCATTTTGGTTTGTTAATCACTTTGCTACAGAAAGATATGTGTGACTTATTTGGGAAGTACACATTGGCCAATGTAATGGGAGAGACCTCCCATGTACCCTTCAGAAAGACAAATCTCCCCTCAGGGTCAACTAAAGACTGTTTAAATACAAACGGTGCGTTTTTATTAATCAATATGGAGACGCTATTCGTTTTGGCTAGGGGGTTTGTGGCATGATAGGCTTCAGTGTAGAGGTTATCGGTAATTCTGGGAACGTTCTGTCCCTTAAAGTGAGTTTCCTGCAGGAACACAAGTAATGGCTTAATCTTTCTGAGTTCTCTAAGGAGTTTGGAACGTTTTTCAGGTATGTTGAGACCATTTACATTATGGGATATTAATGTAGGAGATTTACCAAGAAATGCATAGGACATTTTTAGACCTTACTCGTTGGCAAGTAATATGAAAAAGAAAAAAAGGGGGGGGAATTAAGGAAAGGTGAGGGTTAGGGTGATTTTGAGTTACACAACGATAGATAAGCTAGATTAAGGTGTTCAGTGAGCACCTCTCGTGAGTCTCAGCCCTAAATATATACCCTAAGGGTATAGGGCCTATAGAAGGATCTGTTCTATGGGGAAGAACAAAAGCTCCCAAAAAGTGACTCTGGTAGGGAGAGTGGAAGGAACTCTAGTGGATGGATGTAATAGAAAGAACAAATACAGAAAATGTGAGTGATGTGTGTAATCACCATTTGGGCTTGGAGGGAACGGGTTTTTGAGGCCTAATTATGTGTGTGAGACATAGCCAAACACTAATAGAAAGAAAACATATCTAATATGAGGCCACCGTACAAGTTTTCAACAATATTCAATTACAATATCACGGTTGGGCACCACAACACTAAAATTGTTCTAATAACAAAATCATAACATACCATACCATACCATATTGTTTAAGCTATACTTGCCCTCTAACGTATGACTTAACTGCCTTCAGCAGGACACTGCTAATCAGAGTTCAAATGTCCTAACTCTGATTACTAACATATTTATGCACATAGGGCTAGATTCAAGTAGCCCGCCGTAAGTTTGTGCGGGCGTAGCGTATGTTATTTACGCTACGCCGCCGCAACTTAGACGGGCAAGTGCAGTATTCACAAAGCACTTGGTCCGTAAGTTGCGGCGGCGTAGCGTAAATCAGGTGTAAATTCAAATTTGCAAGAGGTGGGCGTGTTTTATGTAAATAAAACATGACCCCATGTAAATGACGTCTTTAACGAACGTCGCATGCGCCGTTTGTGAAAAAATCCCAGTGCGCATGCTCGAAAATCCGCCGCAAAACGTCAATGCTTTCGACGTGGACGTAATTTACGCAAAGCCCTATTCGCGAACGACTTACGCAAACGACGTAAAATTTTCAAAATTCGACGCAGGAACGACGTCCATATTTAACATTGTGTACGCCTCATAGAAGCAGGAGCAACGTTACGCCGGAAAAAGCCTTACACAAACAACGTAAAAAATTCCGCCGGGCGCACGTACGTTTGTGAATCGGCGTATCTAGGTCATTTGCATATTCTACGTCGAAAACGACGGAAGCGCCACCTAGCGGCCAGCGTAAATATGCACCCTAAGATACGACTGCGTAAGAGACTTACGCCAGTCGGATCTTAGCCTAATTTCGGCGTATCTTGCTTTCTGAATACAGAAAGAAGATACGCCGGCGCAGCTTTGAATTTACGCGGCGTATCTATAGATACACCGGCGTAAATCATTGCTGAATCTAGCCCATAATCTATAATTAGCTCAATTAGTGAAAAAAAACATATTCTACACAAAATAGTAGGAGTCAGATTGACCCTATCAGTGAGCATTATGACAAATGGAAAAAAGGGGTATATTACTGCGCTGCCTAAAAAAATTAAATGGAATAAAGCTGTCTGCACCAACAAACTGGAGAATTTGTGAAAACAAGTGAAAAATACAAAGTGCAGCGCTGATAGCATGAGATGTCAAAAGTTAATGACAATATGGGGCAGATCCAGAAAGCGAGTACGCCGGCGTATCTACTGATACGCCGGCGTACTTTCAAATTTCCCGCGTCGTATCTTTGTTTTGAATCCTCAAAACAAGATACGACGGCATCTGGGTTCGATCTAGGTTTGATCCGACAGGCGTACATCTTCGTACGCCTTCGGATCTAAGATGCAATTCTTCGGCGTCCGCTGGGTGGCGTTCCCGTCGTAATCTGCGTTGAGTATGCAAATTAGCGAATTCTTCCAGGATTCAAACCAAAAAAAGTAAGTTACGGCGGCGTAGCGTATCTCAGATACTAAAAAGATGTAAGCTGCGCTGCTTGTGTAATGAAAAAATGTGAACAAAATAAATAACCAGCAATGACATAAAAGCAAATCCACATAAAATCACAACTCATGTGCTCAATGTGCTTATAATATACAAAAGAATGAAACAAGTGCACAATAAAGTGAATGAATAGTCCATAAAGCTGTAGTGATCACAGCTGCAACTCCTATGGAAATCCCAGATGGATCACAGATGCACCCAAAACAATGTGAAAAAATAGTCCAGGAAACAGTGTCAGACAGCAGAACGCAGGCACCTCCACCTCTAGTAACAAATATGCTTACCGACTCCCATGGATCTATAAAGATCAATATCGCATGTGGCTCTATGCCAAGCTCCCTGCTGCAGCCCCTCTGGTGTTCTCCTCCATAAAAGATATACACTTGGTAATAATCATCCAGGTCTCCCCGCATGGATTCAAACTCGGGAGTAAAACAAAATAGCCAACATAGAGCAGTATTGTATGGATAAACGATTTAATGGCATAAACGAAAATTGCACTCACATGTCCATTGATAAAAAGTAGCGTTAGTAGTTTAGTAATATAAAGCCGGCCGGCTCGAATAATTCCGCCCGTCCTTCTGGATGGTCGCTGTTAAACAGTGGTGACGTCAGCACGCCGCTCCTCCCTACATCGTTTCGTCAAAGAGATGGAAGAAGTCATCTCTTTGACGAAACGGCGTAGGGAGGAGCGGCGTGCTCCTCCCTACTCGTTTATGCCATTAAATCGTTCATTAAATCGTTTATCCATACAATACTGCTCTATGCTGGCTATTTTGTTTTACTCCCGGGTTTGAATCCATACGGGGAGACCTGGCTGATTATTACCAAGTGTATATCTTTTATGGAGGAGAACACCAGAGGAGCTGCAGCAGGGAGCTTGGCATAGAGCCACATGCGATATTGATCTTTATGGATCCATGGGAGTCGGTAAGCAGATTTGTTACTAGAGGTGGAGGTGCCTGCGTTCTGCTGTCTGACACTGTTTCCTGGACTATTTTTTCACATTGTTTTGGGTGCATCTGTGATCCATCTGGGATTTCCATAGGAGTTGCAGCTGTGATCACTACAGCTTTATGGACTATTCATTCACTTTATTGTGCACTTGTTTCATTCTTTTGTATATTACAAGCACATTGAGCACATGAGTTGTGATTTTATGTGGATTAGCTTTTATGTCATGTAATTGCTGGTTATTTATTTTGTTCACATTTTTTCATTACACAAGCAGCGCAGCTTACATCTTTTTAATATTTACTTTATGTTCTATCTGACATATTTTTGCTGCTGCAGCTAATATATTTCTAACATATTAATTGACATCACATCATTATTATTAGACCACTGAGACCAGCGCAGTATTACTTCCTACGTATCTCAGATACGCTGCGCCGGGGCAGATCTTTGTGAATCTGCCCCTATGTGTGTAAGCAAGCTCATATGCATAAAAAAGCTCATAAGTAAAGCAAAACAGTGATAATTAAACATGTGGCATGTGACATGAAAATAAAATAAAATACAACATTTCTGTGACTGAAGTAGTATATAGGGGAGATGAACTCCACTCCAAATGAGAAAAAAAATGCAAAATGTGAACAAAATAAATGTTCATGTGCAAACGTAAGGAACACAGTCAATCAGTAATCCATTGGGGTCTAAAACTGGTGTGGATCATGACGTCAAGCAGGTTATGTCACCACTGTAAACTTGTGAGGCCCGCCACCAAAGAAGAGAAGATGGTTACTCTTACCGTACAGTGTGGACACCCCCACATGAGTGGTGAGTCTGAAAAGCGTGAGAGTTATGCCTGCTTCGTCGGATGATCCCTCTACAGGATGACCAGGAAATGGCTCCAAATAGTGATCCAGCAATCCAGCAAATGTTTAGTAGCCAGGTGGTAGCGTGGTGGAGAGATGAATGTAGTATCTCATCACATGGATAGCAGCCAAGGTGTTGATACTCAGATCAAAGAAAAAAGAAAAAAGAAAGCCTCCTCATGGCGTAGGTAAAAAATGGATTTAATATAAAAGTTTGTACAGCAAAAAGCCACCTTGCGGTGTGTACAATGGATAAAAGTGATCACAGGGTAAAAACAAAGTAAAATGCAATAGTAGCGGGACCGACGTCCATACTTAACATTGGCTAGGCCAGGTTTTTGGTGGAATAACTTTACGCCTGAAAACGCCTTACGTAAACGGCGTATCTTTACTGCGACGGGCAAGCGTATGTTCGTGAATAGGCGTATCTCGCTGATTTATGCATTATTGGCGTAAATCAGCGTTCACGCCCCTAGCGGCCGGCCTAAATAGACAGCTAAGATACGACGGCTCAGGCGGTCGTATCTTAGCTAGATTTAAGTGTATCTCAATTTGAGAATACACTTAAATTTATGACGGCTTAGATTCAGAGTTACGACGACGTATCTACTGATACGCCGGCGTAACACTACCTGAATCTGGCTATATATAATGATGTTAAGTGACAGAGTTTGTAATCTCTCTTGTTATAAGGCACATGTATAGAAAAACAACATCAAGTCTGCATAAGGGTGGGCAGACATGTGGCAAACCAGCATGCATTATGCCACATACACACAATCACAAAAATGTCATTTAAAATGATCGTGTGTGGGCTTCACATCATTTTTCGTGTTCTAAAAAAAGACAGATTTTTTTTTCTCGAACATGCTGCATTTTTTAACAACGTTTTAAACGATGTAGTTTTTCGGGTTGTAAAAAATGATCGTGTGTGGGCTAAAACGACATTAAAAACCTGCGCATGCTCAGAAGCAAGTTATGAGACAGGAGCGCTCGTTCTGGTAAAACTACCATTAGTAATGGAGTAAGCACATTCATCACGCTGTAACAGACAGAAAAGCGCGAATCGTCTTTTACTAACACGGAATCAGCTAAAGCAGCCCCAAGGGTGGCGTCATCCGCATGGAACTTCCCCTTTATAGTGCCGTCGTACGTGTTTTACATCACCGCGCTTTGCTAGAGCATTTTTTAAAAACGATTGGTGTGTGGGCATCGTCGTTTTAATGATGAAGTTGGAAAAACTTCGTTTTTTCAACATGCCGAAAAACGTTGTTTTTTTTCATGCCGAAAAATGATCGTGTGTACGCGGCATTATAGTTTACCCTAGAGAAACGGGGGATGTTTAAGTAACAAGGCATATTTGCAAGACATCATGTGGACAAGTCTCAAATTTGCATAGAAAATTCAAAACAAAGCAGCCAGCATATAACTGGATAGGGACAAATAAAGAAGTTGGAACCAATAACCCTGAGAGAAAGGCACGTGGGAATCAATGATTCCCGTTAAGCTTAAGAAAACAAGACGCAGGCCAAGTATACCAGTGTACAAAAAAAAATGGACAGAATAGTAGAACTGTTGCAAGAAAAAAAAAAGGAAAAAAAAAAGGCAAAAATGCCAAGCATTATCTGTGAGGCCCCGTACACACGACCTGATCTATCCGCTGGGATTGATCCGCGGATCAGTTCCAGCGGAAAAATCCGGTCGTCTGTACGGCTTAGCGGATATTTATCCGCGGAGATTCGTCCGGCCGGTCCATTTCAAGCGGATAGAAATTTCTTAGCATGCTAAGAAATCTATCCGCTTGAATCGGGACCAGCGGATTGATCCGGTGGTCTGTACAGACTCCCTGGATCAATCCGTCCGCTCCCCTCCCTCACATGCGTCGTAATGATTAGACGCATGCGTGAAAGTACTTACCTTCCAGCGTCGCGCACGTCGCCGGATTTTGATCCTATGGTGTGTACACGCCATCGGATCCAAATCCGGAGGAGGAATCTCTTTCCAGCGGAGATCCGGTCGTGTGTACGAGGCCTTAGGGAAAAATGAAAAAAGGAGAAAGAACACATTTTTCAAAGGAGAGCATCAGGACATCTGTTGCTTGTAGGAAGATGAGAACCTCATCTAGATTCCCTCTGTCTGGGGTGTTTGATGGCCGGTGAGGATTGATTTCCCTTGTAGGAATTCTTCCTGTATTTACCTGGGTGGTAAGGTGACTTAGATAGAGATGGGTCTTGCGAGAGAGGCTGATGATTGTAGGCAGGTGGGAGCATGAATTCTGCATACCATTCAGGGAGATCCACCGGAGCTAACTGCACATTCTCACAAAACTTCTGTAAATCATCTGGGGTTCTCAGCAAGAATTGTTTCCCATTAAACGTGGCTTGTAAGGCGAAAGGGAATTTCCACCTGTAACTGCTCCCCTTGGCTTTTAGTGCTTCCAACAATGGTTTCAGGGCCCTCCGTTTTTTTTATGTAATCGGTGAGAGGTCTTGGAAGAGTTGGATGTCTGTGTCATTGGACAATTTGATCGCTTGCCCTGGCCTTTTGCAGAATTTCCTCTTTTAGAGCAAAACTAGGGAGGCAACATATAACATCTCTAGGGGGGGTGCCATCTGGAGCCCTAGGTCTCAGGGCCCTGTTTGCTCTATCAAATTCAATTGATGAGGCTTCAGGCCTGTTTAGGAGACCATTAAAAATGGAGGTAAGAGCCGGTCTTATTTGCTCTGGAAGGACAGTCCTAGGGACTCCCCTCACCCTGATATTATTATAACGTCTTCCTCGATTGTCCAAATCTTCTAAATGTTGGTTTACCTCTATCAAATGTTGTGAGTGGGTCGACACTATATCATCTAGTCTTGTCAGGGCTTTGTCTTTTACCCGCTCTCTCCGTCACTGTCAGCTGCTCTGTAAGTCTGAGCAGCTCGGTTTTAATGTCCGTAATGGCGGCCGAAAAGGAGCTTTTGCATACCTCCCAACTGTCCCTGATTTCGAGGGACTGTGCCTCTGTCCCTCATTCTCCTCATTTGTCCCTCATTTTGGTCTGATCTATACAGATGTATATAAAATGCACTTTTTATCTATCAAAAAGTGTTTCCCAGTGCTAAACCTTTCATCTGATTTCTAAATTGCTGCATTTGTAAATTCCAAAAGCCAATATAAAGAAATAGTAGTGGTAAAAAAAGCACTTGTGGGTTTAACCAATCTAGGGGGCGTGACAAGGGGTCTGTCCTATGCCTGCATACTTTTGCGTATAGGTGTCCCTCATTCCCATCTCAGAAAGTTGGGTGGTATGCTTTTGATATCAGTGGCGATTTTCATCATAGAGGAAGAGGGCAGTCAGGGGGAGCCGTACCTCTGTTAGAGTCCTCTAAAGCCGACAGGGATATCTTGTCATCCTCCATGCGGTATTTGCTCAGATTTGCCGATGCAAGTTTGCTTTTTGGGGTTCCCATCGAACGCAGAAGTCTGCTGGGGGTACCCTTTTTGATTCGGGTGGACATACTTGGCAGGGAAATGGCTAGTTCGGCACCCGCTCCTTCTCTGTGCCCGGAGCTCCTCTATTCAGCGTCCATCCACGCTGCGGGCAAAGCCACGCCCCCCCTTTCCTGACCTGCCAGGATGCATGCCCACGTAAGAGTCTGGTATGGATTTTGATGGGAAGACAATTGCAGCCTCACTGTGCCCATCAAAGGCAGCCACTGTGCCCATCAAAGGCAGCCACTGTGCCCATCAAATGCAGACACTGTGCCATGCCATCAATTGTTTCCACTGTGCCATCAATTGTCGCCACTGTGCCATCATTTGTCGCCACTGTGCCATGCCAAACGCAGCCACTGTGCCATTAAACGCAGCTACTGTGCCATCAATTGTCGCCACTGTGCCATCAATTGTCGCCAATGTTCCATCAATTGTCACCACTGTGCCCATCAATTCTCACCACTGTGCCATGCCAAACTCAGCCACTGTGCCATCAAACGCAGCCACTGTGCCATGCCAAACTCAGCCACTGTGCCATCAAACGCAGCCACTGTGCCATGCTATTAATTGTTACCACTGTGTGCCCACATCAATTGTCGCCACTGTGCCCACATCAATTGTCGCCACTGTGCTCACATCAATTGTCGCCACTGTGCCCACATCAATTGTAGCCACTGTGCCCACATCAATTGTAGCCACTGTGCCCACATCAATTGTCCCCACTGTGCCGACATCAATTGTCCCCTCTGTGCCGACATCAATTGTCCCCACTGTGCCGACATCAATTGTCCCCACTGTGCCGACATCAATTGTCCCCACTGTGCCGACATCAAATGTCCCCACTGTGCCGACATCAATTGTAGCCACTGTGCCCATATCAATTGTAGCCACTGTGCCCGCATCAATTGTCCCCACTGTGCCGACATCAATTGTCCCCACTGTGCCGACATCAATTGTCCCCACTGTGCCGACATCAATTGTCCCCACTGTGCCCACATCAATTGTAGCCACTGTACCCCCCCCCCCCGCCCGGCACTCATCTTTCTGGGGTTAACCATCCTCCTTCCACGGTCCCTCAAAGTCTTCTCCCACCCTCGATGACACCTCAGCCAATCAGGTTACCGGTAACCAGAACCGGTGAACCTGATTGGCTGAGATGCCTGTCAGTGTTACCATTTTGGACCAATGAGGTCTCTTTGGATACATCACTATACCTATGCCATGCCTGCTCTCCGTTTGGCCCCTGGAGGGGTCCCTTTCTGACTCCGCCCCCTCAGCTCCCGGGTGAGGCACCTGCTGCTGCCGTCTTGGGGCCGCACACCAGTAGCCATGGTCAAGCTCAGTGGTGAGTATGGGGACCCACAACCCCTCCTACCCTGTGCCTTTAAAACCAATACTGTGCCATATTGCCAAACATATATATTTTTTAATCCTAGGTACAGTGTTACACACCCCTGAAGAGCGAGCTGGATCTTGCGAAACTAGTCTAGTTGGGTAGTACGATGCCCGTGTACTCTGTCCAATACTATATTTATGTACCAATATTTATTGTTTATGTATCTTTTTAATTGGCAATTGTTGATGTTATCTCTGTATGTAACAATTTTACTTTACGCATGTAAACAATTTTACTTGAATAAACTATTTACTGTATAACTACTGTTATTTTTACTGGCGGAAACGGTACCCACTTTATTTAAAGTCCCGAGGCGAATCCTTTGTTTTGACTATATGTAACAGGGATGGAAGTGTGTTACTGGGGACACCAGACCTTTCCTCTTTCTGTACAATGGAGTATGTCAACCATGACAATTACTCTAGCTAGAAGTGACTACTTAAAGTGGCCACTGTAATACTTTTATATACACCGTTACAAGTTAAACTTGGATAGGAACATGAAAAATAAATATAGTGCCGTTTAAACATAGGCAGAAGCACAGAATTGGGCCGGAGCACATTTACGGGTGTGCCTCAGGCAGCCTGGGAGCCGTCACTGTAACAGACGACGCCTGGCCACTGTTGCATTCTGGGATTTGTAGTTTGCGCTGAAGTTCAGAGGAAACTACAGCTCCCAGAGACCAGAGTCTTGGAGGCAAGGCGCGCAAGGGAGTCTGGTGGGGCACTGGTGGGGCTGCATTAATGGGCACTGGTGAGGCTGCATTTATAGACATGGGTGAGGCTGCATTTATGGACGCTGGTAAAGCTGCATTTATAGACATGGGTGAGGCTGCATTTATGGACGCTGGTGAGGCTGCATTTATGGACACTGGTGAGGCTGCATTAATGGGCACTGGTGAGGCTGCATTAATGAACACTGGTGAAGTTGCATATATGGACAATGGCAAGGCTGCATTAATGGGCACTGGTGGGGCTGCATTGATGGGCACTGGTGAGGCTGCATTAATAGGCACTGGTGAGCCTGCATTGCAAATCTTTTTAGGTGTGCCACGAGAAACACTGGTCTAGAACCCTGATATTTCACCAAAGCCCCCGCCCAACAGTGTTGTGCAAAAAAAAAATACATCAAAAGTAATAAACTAAATTATAAAAAATAAAGGCCCATTTACATGGGTTCTCTGGCCCATACAGTGTGAATGAGCAGTTTTTCTGTGCATCTGCACCACCTATTACTCTATGGGGATGCAGAGGCTGTATAAATACAGCTGTCCCAATAATGACAGGTGTGCAGGTGTGGGTAAGTGGCCCAGATGGCACGTTGTCTGTGTTCAGGGGCCAGACACCTACATGTCAAATTGGGACCTGTGGTTGTGTTCATACAGCTGTTGCATCCCCATAGTATAACATAGCTTGCTGAATCACATTGTACAGGCCACAACACGCATGTAAATCAGCCCCGGGCCCCCTTTTACACACAGAGCTCTATTAACTCAATACAGTTATCTTTTAGATTTTGTAATTTATTTTGGGTTGGTGTCCCCTAATAATGGATTGTAATGTGTTTTTAGAGAAAATGTTGATTTAACCACTTCATTACTGCGCACTTTCACCCCCTTCCTGCCCAGGCCAATTTTCAGCTTTCAGCACTGTCACACTTTGAATGACAATTGCGCAGTCATGCAACACTGTACCCAAAGGGCCAGATTCTCGTCCAGTGGCGTATCTCTGCGGCGGCGTAACGAATCCGATTTACGTTACGCCACCGCAACTTAGACGAACAAGTGCTGTATTCGCAAAGCACTTGCTCCGTAAGTTGCGGCGGCGTAGCGTATATCGGACGGCGTAAGCCCGCCTAATTCAAATTTGGATCAGGGGGGCGTGTTTTATGTAAATGTACTGTGACCCGACGTGATTGATGTTTTTCCCGAACGGCGCATGCGCCGCCCGTGGAATTTCCCAGTGTGCATTGCTCCAAAGTACGCCGCAAGGACGTCATTGGTTTCGACGTGAACGTAAATGACATCCAGCTCCATTCACGGACGACTTATGCAAACGACGTAAATTTTTCACATTTTGACGCGGGAACGACGGCCAAACTTAACATTGTTACACCGCACTTATGCCACCATATAGCAGGGGTAACTATACGTTCGGGAATTTGCGTATCTACCTAATTTGCATACTCAACGCGGAATTCGATGGAAGCGCCACCTAGCGGCCAGCGTAAAAATGCAGTTACGATCCGACGGCGTAAGAGACTTACGCCTGTCGGATCTAACAGATATCTATGCGTAACTGATTCTGAGAATCAGTCACATAGATACGACGGCGCAACGCAGACATACGACGGCGTATCTCTTCTAAGAATCTGGGCCAAAGTTTTTGTAACGGTCACCACCGTTTATGACCTTCCATCCCATCCACGACAGCTCATCTGACACTCCAACCGTCCAACAGACATCAGACATCCCAGAATAACGAGACTTGCTCCATTACTGGTTTCAAAATGAAGACATCTTTAATGGTTTCTTCTCAGCTTATATACAGTACAAGGCATGGAAGTATTCAAAGGGACAATGAAATCTCCACCCCCCTAATCATACACTAAGGCTAATTACTAGACATTCCTTCATTAATAGCATAACAAACAAAACACCATCACACAATGATCTCCTTCCAATCCACATCCCCAGACAGACGCTCTGTCTCCGACAAGTACATTCCACACATAAAAAGTATTTAGCATACATAATTAGAGGTCTGGGAGCAGACCTGGATTAACACCTTTACACAAGGATAATGGAATGTCTTCCAGGCCCTGACTCAATTAGCATGTCACTAGTCAGGGCTAAGCATAGAAATGAGTCATAGAATATTCTTTGCAGGCATTAAGGAATATACTGTAAATCACTGTCCACGCCAAAGCAATCCAACATGTGTACCCCATCTCCTGGCTCAATCTGTGCCCAAAAGTGACTCCTGTTACAGTTTTTATAATTTTTTTTAGACAGATAGAGCTTTTTTTGGTGGCATCTAATCACCACTATGGATGAGCTCCACGTTCGATTCGAACGTATGTTCAACACGAACATCGTCTGTTCGTACGTTCGTCGAAATTCAAACAAAATGGGTCGTTCGCGCCAAATTTGAGTGACGCGCCACGGCCCATAATTCACTGCGGCATTGCGCGCTGATGATTGGCCAAGCATGCACTATGACCCGCATGCTTGGCAAATCACAGGGCCGTCAGTACAGAGAGCCGTAATTGGCCAAAGCCAGGGGTGGCTTTGGCCAATTATGGCTCAGGGCTTTAGTACACGCCCCACACTATAAAAGGCAGCCTGCAGGGCGGCCTCGTGTAGTGTTTTGCGGCGGTGTTAGTGAAAAGATCAGTCCTAGAGAGAGAGAGAGACAATGTCTGTCTTTTTTTCTAGATAGATAGATAGATAGAGCAGGCAGGCTAGTCAGTTTAGTTAAATTTACAGTGTGTAGAGGATATATATACATCCCAGGTGTTGTACATATATTTATACACTGTATAGTTTAGCTAGATCAGCTATTCCTATTTGTCAGGCAGTTGATTGTGCTAGCTGCAGTGTTCTAACGTGTTGTATTGCCCGTGTGCTGTATAGTTTGCACCTAAACCTACTTGGAGTTTACTGCACTTTTGCTGTATAGTTTGCACCTAAACCTACTTGGTGTTTACTGCACTGTTGCTGTATAGTTTGCACCTAAACCTACTTGGTGTTTACTGCACTTGTGCTGTATAGTTTGCACTTAAACCCACTTAGTGTATACTGCAAGTGTGCTCTGTAGTTTGCACCCAAACCCACTTGGTGTAAACTGCAAGTGTGCTTATTAGTTTGCACATAAAGCTACTTGGTGTGTACTGCACGTGTCCTCTGCAGTTTGCACCTAAAGCTACGAGGTGTGTGTACTGATTTTGTCCTCTGCAGGCCATTATAATGTCTGGAAGGACAACAAAGAGAGGCAGAGAGTCACGAGGGCAAGCAGGCTCTGCATTTAGAGGCAACAGTGCTGGTGGTGGACACGGTGCATCCTCTTCAGCACGTGGCCGTTTGACACGCTCTTCCTTCTTTTCGGGAGCTGGCCATGTTGAGCCTCAACATATAGAGAAATTAGTAGAGTAAATGACCAAACCGTCCTCATCCTCTCTCACCCAGGCTGAGCTTACTTTGTCTGGCAAAGCAGCTGCCAAGGTGTCCTTTTCCCTCTGCACAATGGCATCACTCACTCCTTCCCTAGTCCAACCATGTCCTCCTGAGGAGTCCCCCGAACTGTTTCAACACAGTGTTGGGTACATGCTGCATGAAGATGCGCAGCGTTTTGAAGGCTCCGATGATGGAACACAGATAGAGGAAGGCAGTAATGTGAGCCCAGAGAGAGGGGGTGCCCGAGAGGGACAGCAATCTGGCAGTCATGTTCCCCCAGCTGCAGCATACTGCCAGGTTTTCGACAGTGATGAGGAGGGAGGGGATGATGAGGTCACTGACTCTAAGTGGGTGCCTGATAGGAGAGAGGAGGAGGAAGAGGAGGTGGAGGAGGAGGAAGAGGCACAGGCACATCTCCAAAAAGACAGGATGCCCTCGAGGGGCCAGCTTAAGGGCAGCACATCAACTGTATTACATCGCAGAGCTACGCCTGTGCAGGGTGCTGCTGTGTCTCAACGTTACTGCAAAAGTTCTTTGGTGTGGGCCTTTTTTGAGACATGTGCATCAGATCGCACCGTTGCTATTTGCAACATATGTCTCAAGCGTATCTCATGTGGCCAAAACATCACCCGCTTGGGCACCACATGCTTGACCAGACATATGTCGACCTGCCATGCAGTTCATTGGCAAGCATACCTGAAAGACCCACACCAAAGAACAAAGCGCACCTCCCTTTGCCCCTGAAAGGACATGCATGCCTATTGGATGCCTAGGAGGAGGAGGAGGGGGATGCACGGCGGAAGCCACGGTGATCCACAGTAGGACGAAAGCTGCTGCCCACCGGACACGCTGCCCAGATGGGGTAAGTGAGGGGCTTTGATGTCCCGACCGTCCTCCGGGGGAAGGGGTTGCTGCTGACTGGGGGGGGGGGTGGTAGTTTTTCTGCACCCCCCCCCCCAAAAGATAAAAACTCCACCTGCCACTGATTTAGACTTTATGCTCCTGGAACCCTAGGTTTGTAAAATATGGCCCAGATTCACGTAGATCGGCGCATCTTTGTGCCGGCGTAGCGCATCTCATATGCGCTACGCCGACGTAACTCTGAGAGGCAAGAGCAGTATTCACAAAGCACTCGCTCCCAAACGTAACGTAAATTGGCCGGCGTAAGCCCGCCTAATTCAAAGTAGGTTGAAGGAGGGCGTCATACATGTAAATGAACCGTGACCCCATGCAAATGAATTGGCGAACGAACGGCGCATGCGCGCGCATGCTCAGAATCACGTCGCATATACTCCCTAAGATACGCCGGCTCAATGCCTACGACGTGAACGTAACCTACGCCCAGCCCCATTCACGTACGACTTACATAAACAACATAAATACGACGGCTGTTCCGTCGCTGTTCCGTCGTCCATACCCTAACATGACTTACCCCTGCTTTAGGTGGAATAACTTTACGCCGGACGTACGCCTTACGTAAACGGCATAGATTACAGCGACGGGCGCAAATACGTTCATGATCGGTTGGATCAAGCCAAAATTCAGGCGTATCTTGTATTGAGAATTAGGCGCATAGATACGATGGCGCATCCATGGACTTACGCGGTGTATCAGAAGATACGTCGGCGTAAGTCCTTTCTGAATCCGGGCCAATGCTTCCAGAGTCGGATAACTCCCTGCCCTTTTCTCTTCTCATTCCCTTTCCCTGCTGCCTCCCCTCTTTTTTCTTCCCTTGCTGGCCCAAAGGCCCATCTCCCCAAGTTCTGTCTTTTGACATTTATAATTTCTTCCATTAATTTTACTCGGGACGTGTGGTCAGGGTCCTAGGTGGTACTTCTTTGGGGTTCTCTCCACTGTCCATGCTCTCTTTTTTTAATTTGTCATATTGTATTATGGATATTTGTGCCACTTGCACAATGTTACATACTCAGGTTGAACAAAGAAACAAGTCCATCTAGTTAAAAAAATAAAAATAACACAATCCCACACCCAAAGTTGATCCAGAGGAAGGCGAAAAAAGCCCAAGCAAAGCTTGCTCCGATTTGCTCCAACAGGGAAAACTATTCCTTCCTGATCCCCCTAAGAGGCAATCGGATTTTCCCTTGATAAACTGTACCTATAAATGTTAGTACCAAGTTATATTGAAAGTTAGTACCCAGTTATAATACTATATAGTTTTATATCTACATATAATTTTGGCAGCAGGCAGGTAAAATGGCATTCTCCTGGAACAAATTATACTCATAATCCAAGGTTCCACTGTACACAGGTTCTGAGGCTAATTTGATGTAGATAAGGCACCAAGAGTGTAATTAATATGTGTCCTGGATTAAAGGGATGAGGTGACAATCCTAGCTTGGAGGCAGTACAAGGTTAGTACAGTAGATAGGGAGCCTGTGTATGTGGTAAGCTGCCAAGTTGGCAAGGATTTAATTTCATGTTTCTTTTTGTTTTGTTGCCAATTTTACCTTGTGTGTATATATAGTGTAAATAAACGGCACCTTTGTTTTTCACATGCAATACTGTTTGCTGTGCCTAATATATAATTTATAATAAAATGTGGGAAGATTATTCTCCTGTCTAATCCTACGCTTCATGATATACCATAGCCACTCCGTTTTTATGCACCAGCGCATTCAACGTATTCGCTTGTCATCCTGGGGAATACCAGGCAAATGGGCCACATGTGGTTAGCAATAAGTGTGAATGGCAAATGTATTCATTTAACCACTTAAGGACCTTGCCTGTTTTTCAGACTCTGGCCCGGATTCTCGTACGAGTTACGCCGGCGTATCTCCAGATACGCCGTCGTAAAACTCTGAGTCTGAGCCGTCGTATCTATGCGCCTGAATCAGTTACGCATAGATTTGTATTAGATCTGACCGGCGTAAGTCTCTTACGTCGTCGTATCATAACTGCATATTTACGCTGGCCGCTAGGGGCGTGTACGCTGATTTACGCCTAGAAATATGTAAATCAGCTAGATACGCAAATTCACAAACTTACGCCTGGCCAACGCAGTACAGATATGCCGTTTACGTTAGGCTTAAAGTTACCCCTGCTATATGAGACGTACATGCGGCGTACCAAAGTTAAGCATGGACGTCGTTCCCGCGTCGAATTTAGAAAATTTTACGTTGTTTGCGTAAGTCGTTCGCGAATAGGGCTGAGCGTCATTTACATTCACGTCGAAAGCATTGGCTTCTTGCAGGTTAATTTGGAGCATGCGCACTGGGATACTTTCACGGACAGCGCATGCGCTGTTCGTAAAAAGCATCATTTACGTGGGGTCACATTAAATTTACATAACACACGCCCACACCTACCACATTTGAATTAGGCGGGCTTACGCCGGCCTATTTACGCTACGTCGCCGCAACTTTGGTTTGAGAATACGGCACTTGCCTGTCAAAGTAGCGGAGGCGTAACATAAATAGGATACGTTACGCCCGCACAAAGATACGCGGTTCTACGTGAATCCGGGCCTCTGTGTTTACAAGAATAAAACATTTTTGTTTGCTAGAAAATTACTTAGAACCCCCAAACATTATATATTTTTTTCCTAACACCCTAGAGAATAAAATGGCGGTCATTGCAATACTTTTTGTCACACCGTATTTGCGCAGCGGTCTTACAAGCGCACTTTTTTTGAAAAAAAAAAAACACTTTTTTTAATAAAAAAATAAGACAACAGTAAAGTTAGCCCATTTTTTTTATAGTGTGAAAGATAATGTTACGCCGAGTAAAATGATACCCAACATGTCACGCTTCAAAATTGCGCCCACTGGTAGAATGGCGTCAAACATTTACCCTTAAAAATCTCCATAGGCAATGTTTAAAAAATTCTATAGGTTGCATCTTTTGAGTTACAGAGGGGGTCTAGGGCTAGAATTATTGCTCTCGCTCTAACGATCTCGGCGGTACCTCACTTGTGTGGTTTGAACACCGTTTTCATATGTGGGCGCTACTAACGTATGCGTTCGCTTCTGCTTGCAAGCTCGTCGGGGCGGTGCGCTTTAAAAAAAAACATTTTGTTTTCTTATTTATTTTAATTTATTTTAATAATTCTTACACTCTTTTGAAAAAAGAAATGGGTCACTTTTATTCCTATTACAAGGAATGTTAACATCCCTTGTAATAGAAAAAAAGTATGACAGGTCCTCTTAAATATGAGATCTGGGGTCAAAAAGAGCTCACATCTCATATTTAGACTAAAATGCAATAATAAAAAAAAAAAGTGTCATTTAAAATAATGACAACAGGAAAATATGCCTTTAAGAAGCATGGGCGAAAGAGACGGGTGGGGGCCATCTTGCCCTCACTCGTATCCCAGCTAGGGTTGCCACCTCATCCCTTTAAAACTGAACACATATTAATTACACAGGTTCTGTGGCTGATTAAGGTGGTAATTAAACTCACTTGGTGCCTTATCTGCATTAAATTAGCCCCAGAACCTGTGTAATTCATATGTGTTTGGGTTTAAAGGGATGAGGTGGCAACCCTAATCCCAGCCAAGCAGGAGGAAGGATCCAATTGCCTCCGCCGCTGCCGACGGGTCCGGTAAGCGGCGGGAGGGGGGGTCCCTCTTCCGCCGCCGATAGCGGTGATCTTGCGGCAAATCCGCCATGGAGACCACCGTTATCATTTACAGGACCGCTCACAAAAAAGATGCATATCTCGGTTGTGGCAGCAGCTGCTGCCGTTACCGAGATATCCATCTTTAAATTGCCGACGTATATAGTCGTGAGCCGGTCCTTAAGTGGTTAAAGTGTAATAGTATTCAAGGCAAGGATTTTTATAAATGGGTAGTCGAATTCGGTGAAAGGATAGGATAGGAAGGATTTTTTTTTTTTTAAAGAGTAGGAAATGCAAAGAAAAAGAGCAGGATCGGTTCTTCGTTTTCTTTTAGGTTCTTTCCAAAACCAGAACAATAAAAAAAAAATGCTGGTACAGTGGAACCTTGGATTGCGAGTAACGCCGTTAACGAGCGTTTCGTAATAAGAGCAATTCTTTTTTTTTTTAAATCCTGACGACTCGGTTTGCGAGTGTTGTCTTGCAAGATTCAAAGCAATGCGGTGTGCAGTACTGCATTTGGCCAGAGGTGCGGGGGCGCCGGAGCCGATCGGAGCCGTTAGGAAACACTCAAAAGTACTCTTTTCCTGAGTGTTTCTGAGCCTTTCCAAGGGTTTACGAATGCAGCCAAACAGTCTCTGAGTCTCTCTGGCACCCCCACCTCTGGCCACATGAGGTATTGCATGCCTTAGAAGTCAATGTGGAATGAATTATTATTTTTGTTTCCATTGACTTCTATGGGGAAACTCGCTTTGATATGCGAGTGCTTTGGATTACAAGCATTCTCCTGGAACGGATTATGCTCTCAATCCGAGGTTTCACTGTATATAGTTCAGCAGGGTGATGTATTTTAGGAGAGAGAAAGAATTATCCAGTGTTTGCATTTAGGAAGTGTAAAGACTAAATTTGGTGAGGTGTGAATTTGAACCTGGGGAAAAAAAATAAAAAAAAAGTAGTTATTGGACATACTATAGTATACACAGTAGTTACAAACATAGTAGGTGAGGTTGAAATTGAAAAAAGGCACAAGTCCATCAAGTCCAACCTATGTGTGTAATTATATGTCAGTATTATATTGTATATCCCTGTATGTTGTGGTCGTTCAGGTGCTCATCTAATAGTTTCTTAACCACTTGGGATCCGCGCTATGGGCGAAAGACGTCCACAGCGCGGCTCTCAAGTGCCGAGTGGATGTCTTTGGACGTCCTGTTGTTGACATTCCCTGTGCGCGCCGCTGGGGCGCGCAGCGGGGAAAAACTGTGCCCGGCGCATTGCTGGGAAGCCGATGCGTGTGCCTGGTGGCCGCGATGTCCGCCAGGTACCCGCGATCGGTGGTGACAGCAGGGACGTGGAGCTCTGTGTGTAAACACAGAGCTCCACGTCCTGTCAGGGAGAGAGGAGACCGATCTGTGTCCCTTGTACATATTCGTTTCTAGCCGCCCCCTCGCGATCGCTCCCCGGAGCTCAAGAACGGGGAAAGCCGTATGTAAACACGGCTTCCCCGTGCTTCACTGTGGCGGCTGCATTGATCGTGTGATCCCTTTTATAGGGAGACTCGATCGATGACGTCAGACCTACAGCCACACCCACCTACAGTTGTAAACACACACTAGGTGAAAGATAACTCCCCCTGTGGTTAACTCTCAAACTGCAACTGTCATTTTCACAATAAAGAATGCAATTTAAATGTATTTTTTGCTTTGAAAATTACAATGGTCCCAAAAATGTGTCAAAATTGTCCGAAGTGCCCGCCATAATGTCGCAGTCGCGAAAAAAAAAACGCTAATCGCCGCCATTAGTAGTAAAAAAAAAAAAAAATTAATAAAAATGCAATAAAACTATCCCCTATTTTGTAAACGCTATAAATTTTGCGCAAACCAAACGTTAAACGCTTATTGCGGTTTTTTTTACCAAAAATAGGTAGAAGAATACGTATCGGCCTAAACTGAGGAAAAAAATGTGTTTTATATATGTTTTTGGGGGATATTAAAGAGGACGTACAGGTACATGCTTGTGCCCAGCCGTGCCCTTCTGCCGACGTATATCGGCGTGAAGGGGTCCTTAAGTGGTTAACACATCTGCTCCCCATTCACACCTGAGACCTTGTAACACTAACGAGTCACATGACACTGGGGAGGGGAAATGGCTACTTGGGCCCAATTTTGACGTTTTCACTTAGGGGTGTGCGCACTTTTTTTGCCAGAGGTTTAGACATTAATGGCTGTGTGTTGAGTTATTTTGAGGGGACAGCAAAGTGTAATTTCTTCAGTGTTATCACATGAAAAGATGAATAAAATATTTACAAAAAATTGTGAGAGGTGTACTTACTTTTGTGAGATACTGTATGTGTGTCCTAGATTTAGTCTCTATACAGATGACATATTAGGTATCTCTTTAGTCGGCGTAACATCATCTTTCATATTTTACAAAAAAATTGGGCTAACTTTACTGTTTTGTTATTTTTTTAATTCATGAAACCATTTTTTTACAAAAAAAAGCGTTTGAAAAATTATTGTGCAAATACAGTGCAAGATAAAAAGTTGCAATGACCGCCATTTTATTCCCTAGGGTGTCTGCTAAAAAAAACATATATAATGTTTGGGGGTTCTGAGTAATTTTCTAGCAAAAGAATCATAATTTGTACATGTAGGAGAGAAGTGCCAGAATAGGCCTGGTATGGAGGTGGGATTTAAAGCCCGGTATTGAAGGGGTTAAAGATCGTTTTTACAGGAGCAGTGATTTCAATGATGCTATAACCACTTCCATACCGAGCCATTGTCATATGACGTCTGCTTTCTAGAGAACAGTAGAACTCTCTGGAACATAGGTGTGAGCAATGTAGACAGCAGCATGAATATTTTTATACAGCCCTGGCCAATCCGAGAGAGGGTGATCCTGAAGGCTGCTGTCAGTCAGTATAAATACTCGAATGCCGCATACACACGACCGTTTTTCGGGTTGTAAAAAATTACGTTTTTAATGGTCTAGAAAAAACGAAGTTTTTTTCAACCCGATCATTAAAAACGGCCTTGCCTACACACGATCGTGAAAAAAAAATGCTCTAGCAAAGCGCGGTGACGTACAACACGTACGACGGCACTGTAAAGGGAAAGTTCCATTCGGATGGCGCCACCCCTGGGGCTGCTTTAGTAAAAGACGATTTGGGCTTTTCTGTCTGTTACAGCGTGATGAATGTGCTTACTGCACAATATTGATCGGCTGTTGAGTGTGTACTGCACCTGCCTAATGTATGTCGGCTACAAAAAAAATTTCAGCTTAACCACTTAGGACCGGGACCATTATGCAGGTTAAGAACCTTGCCCCTTTTTGCAATTCGGCACTGCGTCACTTTAACTGACAATTGCGAGGTCGTGCGACGTGGCTCCCAAACAAAATTGACTTCCTTTTTTCCCACAAATAGAGCTTTCTTTTGGTGGTATTTGATCACCTCTGCGGTTTTTATTTTTTGCTCTATAAACAAAAATAGAGCGACAATTTTGAAAAAAAATCTATATTTTTTACTTTTTGCTATAATAAATATCCCCCAAAAATAGATCTAAAACAATTTTTTTTTCCTCAGTTTAGGCCGATACGTATTCTTCTACCTATTTTTGGTAAAAAAAAAAAAAGCAATAAGCTTTATCTATTGGTTTGCGCAAAATTCATAGCGTTTACAAAATAGGTGATAGTTTTATGGCATTTTTATTAATAATTTTTTTTTTTACTACTAATGGTGGCGATCAGCTAATTTTTTTGTGACTGCGACATTATGGCGGACACATCGGACACTTCTGACACATTTTTGGGACCATTGTAATTTTCACAGCGAAAAGTGCTATAAAAATGCACTGATTACTGTGAAAATTACAATGAAAGTTTTGGAGTTAAACCACTAGGGGGCGCTGTAGGGGTTAAGTGTGACCTCATATGTGTTTTTAACTGTAGGGGGGCGGGGCTGGACATGTGACGTCAGTGATCGTCTTTCCCTATATCAGGGAACAGACGATCACTGACATTGCCACAATGAAGAACGGGGAAGGTGTGTTTACACTCACCTCTCCCCGTTCTTCAGCTTCTGGGCTGGGCCCTTCTGGGCTGGGCTCTTAAAGAGGGCGTACAGGTACGTGCTTGTGCCTAGCCATGCCCTTCTGCAGATGTATATCGGCGTGAAGGGTCCTTAAGTGGTTAACACATCTGCTCCCCATTCACACCTGAGACCTTGTAACACTAACGAGTCACATGACACTGGGGAGGGGAAATGGCTACTTGGGCCCAATTTTGACGTTTTCACTTAGGGGTGTACGCACTTTTTTGCCAGCGGTTTAGACATTAATGGCTGTGTGTTGAGTTATTTTGAGAGGACAGCAAAGTGTAATTTCTTCAGTGTTATCACATGAAAAGATGAATAAAATATTTACAAAAAATTGTGAGAGGTGTACTTACTTTTGTGAGATACTGTATGTGTGTCCTAGATTTAGGGGCAGATCCACAAAGATCTGCCCCGGCGCATCGTATCTGAGATATGCTACGCCGCCGTACCTTACCTGGCTTTGGTTCGAATCCTGGAAAATTTTGCCCCGTAAGTTACGGCGGCGTAGTGTATCTCAAGCGGCGTAACGGAATGGAATTCAAGTTGGGCGGGTAGGGGGCGTGTTTAATTTAAGTGAAGCGCGTCCCCGCGCCAAACTAACTGCGCATGCGCCGTCCCTAAATTTCCCGCCGTGCATTGCGCAAAATGACGTCGCAAGGACGTCATTGGTTTTGACCTGGACGTAAATTACGTCCATCCCGATTCACGAACGACTTACGCAAAAAAATAAAAAATTCAAATGAAACGCGGGAACGACGGCCATACTTAACATGGCAAGTCTATCTATACGCCGCAAAACAGCAGCTTTAACTATACGCCGGAAAAAGCCGACTAGAGACGACGTAAGAGAATGCGACGGCCGCGCGTACATTCGTGGATCGTCGGAAATAGCTAATTTGCATACTCGACGCAGAAAATGACGAGAACTCCACCCAGCGGACGCCGAAGTATTGCATCTAAGATCCGAAGGCGTACGAAGCTGTACGCCTGTCGGATGTAACCCAGATGCCGTCGTATCTTGGTTTGAGGATTCAAACCAAAGATATGACGTGGGAAATTTGAAAGTACGCCGGCGTATCAGTAGATACGCCGGCGTACTCTCTTTGTGGATCTGCCCCACAGTCTCTATACAGATTTGTTCCACTAGGGGGAAGTGCTGAGTAATGCAGTGGTGAAGTAATGAGCCTAGCTAGAGTAAGTTGCCTCATTAGGGCCTCTTTAACCACTTGAGATCCGTGCTATAGACGAAATACGTCCGCAGCGCGGCTCTCAAGTGCCAAGTGGCCGTTTAAAAACGGCCTTTTATGTGCATTACCCGCGCGCACCACTGGGTGGCGCGCGGCGGGTAAAAACTGTTCCGATGCATCGCCGAAGACCCGATGCGTGTACCTGGCGGCCGCGATGTCCGCCGGGTACACGCGATCGTCGGTGACACGGCAGGTGACAGCAGGGACGTGGAGCTCTGTGTGTAAACACAGAGCTCCACGTGCTGTCAGAGGAGAGGAGACCGATCTGTGTCTCTTGTACATAGGGACACAGCATCGGTCACCTCCCCCAGTCACCCCCCTTCCCCCACACAGTTATAACACACCCAGGCTACACAGTTAACCCCTTCCTCACCCCCTAGTGTTAACCCCTTCACTGCCAGCCACATTTATACAGTAATTCGTGCATTTTTATAGCACTGATCGCTGTATAAATGTGAATGGCGCCAAATTTGTGTCAAAAGTGTCCGATACGTTCCGCCGCAATATCCCAGTCCCAATAAAAATCGCAGATCGCCGCCATTACTAGTAAAAAAAAAAAATAATAAAAAAAATCATAATTCTGTTCCCCATTTTGTAGGCGCTATAACTTTTGCGCAAACCAGTCGCTTATTGCGATTTTTTTTTTTTTTTTTACAAAAATACGTTGAAAAATACGTATCGGCCTTAACTGAGAAAAAAAATAGTTTTTTAAAAAAAAATTGGGATATTTATTATAGCAACAAGTAAAAAAAATATATATTTTTTTTAAATTGTTGCTCTTTTTTTGTTTATAGCGCAAAAAATAAAAACCGCAGAGGTGATCAAATACCACCAAAAGAAAGCTCTATTTGTGGGGAAAAAAGGACGCCAATTTTGTTTGGGAGCCACGTCGCACGACCGCGCAATTGTCAGTTAAAGCGACGCAGTGCCGGACGCTGAGATTTCGCCTGGGAACGAAGGGGGTTTATGTGCCCAGTAAGCAAGTGGTTAATATTCCCAGAATGGGAGATACTGTATATTGTGCTACATTTGCACAGAGATCTCCAACAAAAAATGTAGCACTACCCCCGTAGGAGCTGCTGAGTTGTTTGGGTCTGCACTCTGCCTGTCAACCCCAGAAATTGGGCTCGAGCCCCCCTTGGCACAACTGGACAACAATATGGATGTGGAACCCAATGGCTAAGGGAACCACAACAATACCACACTGCAATATGTAAAGTTATCGTTACCTTGGCACTGGTGGTCACCTGACTCGCAGCTGCAATAGACAGAGTCCCACACAAGGTGTAACTTAACCAGTTGTAAAAAATGTTTACGTGGAAAAAAATAGGATTTCTCTGAGTTCATGGACGGACACAGCATCCTTTGACAGTAGGGTTATATCCGCTTCCTAAAGGAAGCGGATATAACCCTACTGTCAAAGGATGCTGTGTCCGTCCATGAACGGAAGAGAAAGTAGAACAATGCTTATACAGATAAAATGGACTCTACACAGATCCCTGCAAAAGTCGATGGAACATAACTGATTCAGAGCTTCCTTGTCATAAGACCCAGTTACCATAACATGGAGTCAGACCTCAGTGGCCCGGATTCAGAAAGATGAGCGCATCTTTCTGCAGGCGTAATGTATCTCCGATACGTTACGCCGCTGTAACTTTGGGCGCAAGTTCCGTATGCAGAAAGAACTTGCGCCCTTAGTTACGGCGGCGTAACGTATGTGTGGCGGCGTAAGCCCGCCTAATTCAATTGGGGATGTTGGGGGCGTGTTTTATTTAAATTTCACTTGACCCCGCGTTTTTGACGTTTTTTTTTAACGGCGCATGTGCAGTCCGTAAAATATCCCAGTGTGCATTGCTCCAAAGTACGCCGCAAGGACGTATTGGATTCGACGTGAACGTAAATGACGTACAGCCCTATTCCCGAACAACTTACGCAAACAACGTAAAATTTCCAAAACTCGGCGCGGGAATGACGGCCATACTTAACATTAGCTACACCTCATATAGCAGGGGTAACTATACCCAAAAAAAGCCTAACGTAAACGACGTAAAAAATGCGCCGGCGGGACGTACGTTTTTGAATCGGCGTAAATACCTAATTTGCATATTCCTTGCGTAACTATACGGAAGCGCCACCTAGCGGCCAGCGTGAATATGCTGCCTAAGATACGACGGTGTAAGACACTTACACCAGTCGGATCTTAGGGAAATCTATGCGTAACTGATTCTCTGAATCAGGCGCATAGATACGACGGCCCGCACTCAGAGATACGACGGCGTATCAGGAGATACGCCGTCGTATCTCCTATCTGAATCCGGGCCAGTGAGTGTATGGTGGAGGAATCTCCCAATCCTATGACACCGGCAATGGGACACCTCCCCACCAAGTCTCACACACACTCACTAAAACAGCAGAATTACAGACACAATGGCCCAGATTCAGTAAGAATCTGCGCCTTTCTTACGCAGGCACAGGGCATCGTTTTTGCCCTGCGCCCGTGCTAATTTTCTGCGCTGCCCGCGATTCACGGAGCAGAAGCTCCGTAAATTGCGGGGGCGCTGTGTTAACTTGCCCGGCGTACGGGCGCCTAATGTAAATGATCCCGCCGGGGGCGGGAATCATTTAAATTAGGCGCGCTCCCGCGCCGAGCGTAGAGCGCATGCTCCGTCGGGAAACTTTCCCGACGTGCATTGCGGCAAATGACGTCGCAAGGACGTCATTTGCTTCAAAGTGAACGTGAATGGCGTCCATAAGAGCCTTATGCCACGCAGATTTTAGGCTGCAGTCGGCGTAGCGATGTTCCTGAATCAGGAGCATTCGCTACGCCGGAGCAAGTAAGCAATTGCGCCGTGTAACCTATGGTTACACGGGCGCAATTGCTTCTTGAATCTGCCCCAATATAAACAGTTACGGTACATCAAGCATTAGAGTTCTTATGGCTATATGGCTCCCTCTAGTGGGCAGTTCGTACTGGTGCGTGTCCCTCTGTGATACACTTTGAAAAGGAGCAAAGTGATGACTGTTCCTTTAAACTCTCTTCGTCTTCGGCTAGCTCTGTTAGTGCACGTAATTGTATTCCAAACAATGGGTAAAGAGAAAAAGGGCAATCACTCTGTAAATGTACTGTAGTGGCAAAAGAACCGCTAGGTCTCTCAGGCCGCTGTACAACTCTTGGGTGCAGTGGTTCCCTGACTGTGGCACTACAAGTGTCAGCAAGTACAGTATAAGTTAGGTAGTGCTACCCCCTCAGGAGCATTTTTTATTGTCGTTTTTCAAAATGTCGTTTTTCGTGTTGTAAAAAATTATCGTGTGTGGGCAAAAACGACGTTTTAAACCCGCGCATGCCCAGAAGCAAGTTATGAGACGGGAGCGCTCCTTCTGGTAAAACTACCATTCATAATGGAGTAAGCACATTCATCACACTGTAACAGACAAAAAAGCGCAAATCGTCTTTTACTAACACGGAATCAGCTAAAAGCAGCCCAAAGGCGAATAGAACTTCCCCTTTAGAGTGCCGTCGTACGTGTTGTATGTCACCGCGCTTTGTTCATCATTTTTCAAAAACGATGGTGAGTGGGCAACGTTGTTTTTAATGATGAAGTTGGAAAAAATTCGTTTTTTGGACATTTTTTTTCATGCCGAAAAACAACCGTGTGTACGCGGCATCAGAACTTCTGGGAAGGAACAAGTCTCTGCCACCGACTTGGCTCTAGTAGAATTAGGATTAGTAGTGAGACCTCTGCCACAGGCCCTTTACTCAGGAACATGGATAGTAGAGCTAATCCTCCCAGTAAATATAAGTTGCCTGAATCTCCCGCAGGTAGACCTCTTAGTTTTGGGGTCACCGACTGATAAGTTGCAGCATACAACTTGTCAGTGTCCGGCCACCCGGATCCCCGATGGATCGTCTAAGCCCTGTTGGATCACCTGCCTCTAGGCTCACCTCAGACCGACTCCCCACCTAACAGCATAACTCGCTTGGGATGAAGTGTGAGGACCCAGTAAGTCACTGGGGCCCCTTTGCAATTTTAGTTGCTCCGGGCCATGAGGGCCCAGAGTCAGAAACTCCGCGTAGTACGTGCGCCCCGGCCTGGTAGGCCATATCGCCGGGGCCCGTGATGTGCGCACACCCTAAAGGTGGGTGCCGCACCTGGAACCAGGAACTGGCGAAGACCCCACAAAATACCCTTCCCCAGCATGCCCTGCAAGGGAAAAACTCCCCTGATTGGCTGCTGGAGAAAGGCGCCTCCGCCTGGAACCCTCTGGCGCCACCTGCTATCCAAAGATGGAACGGTATCTTTGGAACACATAATGAAACCGCAGGAAGCCCAGCATGGCAGAAACCTAATTTAAATGAATCAAAATGGATGAGAGCAAAATAACTCTCTCATCCCCCAACTAAATTTGACATAGCACCTGTACTGGAAGTACACAGGCGCTACAGTTAGATTCTAGGAACCACTCTCCTGCAACTCGGTTAACTGTTTGGGTAGGCAAGTGCCCTCTCACCACCAAGAATCCTCGGCTCTCTGGTATCTCCGTCAGGCAAGATGTCGCCGGTTCACCGTGCAGCCCCTCACGAGGTGCAGGTGGATGGATGATGTGGAGCGTGGGATGGTCCCTTCTCTGGCTCAATCAGCGAGGTTGTTCACAAGGATCTATCCATCTGGCGATCCACTCCCCAACTTCAGGCCCAGGCTTCTCTGGCCTAGGCACACTCATGCCAGGCCTATTGCCTGTTGAAAGATGGCGTCCAGAGAGAGCGAGCTGAGGCCTTGCTTGTCCTTATATAAGATCCCCCACCAGGCTGTGCGTGACGCACTGCATTTTGGTAGCACAATGGCAGTGTGGGTATTGTAGTCTCAATCCAACCAACGGCAATAGAGTCACTTCCCCTCACACTACAATGCCCACCATGCTTTGTCCCATAATGTAACTGAACCCAACAAACTTCAATGGCATAACACAAACAGACACCAGAGGGAGCCAACACAATGTAGTCTGTTAGGATACGTTTGACAGTAACCCCTTGCTACAAAAACAAAAGTGCCTCTGACAACATTTTGATCATCCATATCCATGTCCAAAATGAGAGCGGATGATGACCCAGAGGTAACATGTGAGAGAACTGCAGAGAAGGATGACTTGCCCAAGACACAGTGGGCATGACTGGTGGCCCCTTGCTAACTGGCAAGTTGCTAAAAGCCTGCTATGATCTGGAGTCTGCAAATGCTTTGGATTACAACAGAGCCAGACAGGAAATAATGAAATGGTTGGGTGTTACCTTGGTGGCATTAGCACCAGTGGCGGTGCATCCATAGAGGGCGCAGGAGCGCTGCCCCCTCTCTCCTGCACCGCTCTATCACCAATAGATAGATAGATGCTTGAATCGATCTATCATCGCTGCTGCCACCCCCTATTCAGGTGTCTGAATTACAGCAGAGTTATTTTTTTTTTGGAAGTGCCTGATTCAATAGGCTTCCAAATTGGTAAACAACGGGTGCAATGCTGTGCGTTCGCTGTTTACACAGTGCTTTAGTGATTAGGGAAGCAAATAAATTGCTTCTCTAACACTGACCCACCTCTTAGCCAATCAGGTGCTCGGGTCTGGTTACCCTGTCACCTGATTGGCTGAAGCGACAGGCGCTGTGATTGACCGCCTATCAGGTGTCCACATATAGCAGAGATGACAGGGAGAGGACGGGAGAAGACATGGAGGACTTGGAGCGTAGAGGACCGCGCCAAGACAGGTAAGTACTGGGCGGGGGGCACACTGGCAGCAATTGATGGGACACAGGAGCGGCAATTGATGGGGCACACTGGCAGCATTTGATGGGGCACAGTAGCGGCAATTGATGGGGCACACTGGCGGCAATTGATGGGGCACACTGGTGGCAATTGATGGGGCACACTGGCAGCAATTGATGGGGTACACTGGTGGCAATTCATGGGGCACACTGGCAGCAATTCATGGGGCACACTGGCAGCAATTGTTTGGCACAGTGGTGTCAATTGATGGGGCACACTGGCGGCAATTGATTGGTACAGTGGTGGCAATTGATGGGCACACTGGCGGCAATTGATTGGTACAGTGGTGGCAATTGATGGGCACAGTTGGGGCAATTGATAGCACAATGGCAGCAATTTATGGATACAGTGTTTGCGTTTGATGGGCACAGTGGCTGCGCTTGATGGGCTTTTTTTTTTTCAGTTTGTTTGTGCCCCTTAAAATTTTTGAGCACCAGCCACCACTGATTAGCATGGTCAGTCAGCAGTTGGTCATACCAAGCAGAGAAATCTCACCCGCCATAAATCTTCAACCTCATCCACATGGTCTAGAAATGGCTGCAATCAAAGACCTTGTCTGGGCCCCAGATTGTTAAACGTTGACCCCAATCTTCATACATCCTAAAAAGAATATAATCCATGGCACCTAATCTGGAACAGCGCATTGTAACTGTTTGAATTTAAATGTGGTGATAAATGTATTAACTTTTTTTAAATGACAAATCTTTTTTTTTTTTTTTTATCGGATCATAAAAACGAATACACCATGTGCATATTGAAAAAATGTGATCACAATAAACGCGCCCCAATGACTCACACCTCTGCGCTTAGGACTAAATACAATGGGAAGTATCACAGCTGCTGTTTTAAAAAAAATGAAATGTGACAAAGTATATATAACGTGTTCAAATAATGAAATAAAACATAAATTATATATAAACAGCGCTAATGTGTGTATGACCCACACAGTGAAATTACAAAGAGCAACAAAATGTGATAAATAAATAAACAAATGAGCAAAACCTGTGATTGAAAGTGTTCATAAGCAAAAAATAGTTCATAAAAAAGCAACAAGGAAAAATAACTTTTTCTCTCTCTCGAATGTGAAATCTTCAAAGTAATTTTTTCAAAGAATTCTTCTACCACACCCGATGTGAAAAGTGATTCCTCCACCAATAAGATTGGCCACTCACCAGAACGATTTGCCTGACACTCTCGTGTTTCGGCACAATAGCATGTAATAATTGTTCAAACCATTAAGCGAGCTTCCATTTCCAACCGAGTGATAAATAAGATCCTCATAAATAATGAAGAAAGCATATAATAGTGTGATAACGTAAAACCAGTTTTAATAACACACCACATAAAAAATCTGCAAATAATGCACTCAGAAAAGGCCAAAGTAAAAACTTGTGAATCAAAACACAGCAGAATTTCCTCAATATTGTATGGCTGATGAACTACGGTCACGGCGGACCCAAGAAAACAACCAGGTATCTCTCACCACTCGATCCACACTGTACTGGTAGCCCACAAGACTGGCGTGAAGCAAAAAACAATCGCTGGTCACTAGCGAAATAAGCCACTGCAATGGCCTCTCACGTTTTGGTTTGGATGGTCAAAAGTCAAACTGTAGCCACGCCCCCGACATGTTTCGTCATGTAATTGACTTAATCATGGGATCATGGGTCCGCCGTGACCGTAGTTCATCAGCCATACAATATTGAGGAAATTCTGCTGTGTTTTGATTAACAAGTTTTTACTTTGGCCTTTTGTGAGTGCATTATTTGAAGATTTTTTATTTGGTGTGTTATTAAAACTGGTTTTACGTTATCACACTATTATATGCTTTCTTCATTATTTATGAGGATCTTATTTATCACTCGGTTGGAAATGGAAGCTCGCTTAATGGTTTGAACAATTATTACATGCTATTGTGCCGAAACACGAGAGTGTCAGGCAAATCGTTCTGGTGAGTGGCCAATCTTATTGGTGGAGGAATCACTTTTCACATCGGGTGTGGTGGAAGAATTCTTTGAAAAAATTACTTTGAAGATTTCACATTCGAGAGAGAGAAAAAGTTATTTTTCCTTGTTGCTTTTTTATGAACTATTTTTTGCTTATGAACACTTTCAATCACGGGTTTTGCTCATTTGTTTATTTATCACATTTTGTGGCTCTTTGTAATTTCACTGTGTGGGTCATACACACATTAGCGCTGTTTATATATATAATTTATGTTTTATTTCATTATTTGAACACGTTATATATACTTTGTCACCATGTGCATATTGTATTATTTGTTCAAGTAGGTCACCTCTGCCTGCAGGCACTATTTGAATCTAATGTTTGCGTGTTCAAATAAGTAAAAAAGTCAACAAGCCCCAATGGTTTGTACTCTTTCACATTTAAATATGTATGTAGTCGCATTGTGTGTCAAATAGCTCAGAGACATGTTCAGGGTTTATAAATCACCTAGGCTCATTTCTATACATTCCTGAGCCTCTGCTCCACACTAAGAATGTCCCTACAGTATCTTTGGCTGCAATTAAGCAGACAGGTGAACTCCTTTAACCACTTAAGCCCCGGACCATTTTGTTGCAAAATGACTGGGCCACTTTTTGCGATTCGGTACAGCGTCGCTCTAACTGACAATTGCGCGGTCGTGCGACGTGGCTCCCAAACAAAATTGGCGTCCTTTTTTTCCCCACAAATAGAGCTTTCTTTTGGTGGTATTTTATCACCTCTGCGGTTTTTATTTTTTTTGCGATATAAACAAAAATAAAGACAATATTTTTTACTTTTTGCTATAATAAATATCCCCCAAAAAGTAATTGTTTTTCCTCAGTTTTGGCCGATACGTATTCTTCTACCTATTTTTGGTAAAACAAATCGCAATAAGCGTTTATTGATTGATTTGCGCAAAATTTATAGCGTTTACAAAATAGGGGATAGTTTTATTGCATTTTTATTATTTTTTTTTTTTTTACTACTATTGGCGGCGATCAGCGATTTTTTTCGTGACTGCGACATTATGGCGGACACTTCGGACAATTTTGACACATTTTTGGGACCATTGTCATTTTCACAGCAAAAAATGCATTTAAATTGCATTGTTTATTGTGAAAATGACAGTTGCAGTTTGGGAGTTAACCACAACTTTTTGTCCATATATATTGATCACTTCTTTTCCAAGGTGAGAGCTGATGATGACCCAGAGACCCACTCTTTGCAGCTATAACAGCTTTATCTCTTCTGGGAAGGCTGTCCAGAAGGTTTAGGAGTGTGTCTATGGGAATGTTTGACCATTCTTCCAAAAGCACATTTGTGAGGTCAGGCACTGATGTGGACGAGAAGGCCTGGCAGTTTCTGCTCTAATTCATCTCAAAGGGGTTCTATCGGGTTGAGGTCAGGACTCTGTTTCCTCCACCTCAAACTCGTTCATCCATGTCTTTATGGACTTTATTTGTTCACGTGTGCACAGTCATGTTGGAACAGGAAGGGGCCATCCCCACAAAGTTGGGAGCATGAAATTGCCCACAATGTCTTGGTATGCTGAAACCTTTAGAGTGCCTTCTACTGGAACTAAGGGGCCAAGCCCAACTCCTGAAAAACAACCCCACACTATATTCCACCCCCCCCCCCCAAATTATTTAGACCAGTACACAAAGCTATGGACCTTGGTTTGTGCACTGGTCCAAATCATGTGGTGGAGGGGAGATTATGGTGTGGGGTTGTTTTTCAGTTGGGTTTGGCCCCTTAGTTCCAGTAAAAGGCTTTCTAAAGGCATCAGCATACCAAGACATTTCATGCTCCCAACTTTGTGGTAACAGTTTGGGGATGGCTCCTTCCTGTTCCAACATGACTGTGCATCAGTGCACAAACAAAGTCCATAAAGAAATGGATGAGCAAATTTGGGGTGAAGGCACTTGACTGGTCTGCACAGAGACCTGACCTCAACCTGATAGAACACCTTTGGGATGAATTTGAGTAGAGACTTTGAGCCAGGCCTTCTCATCCAACATCAGTGCCTGACCTCACAAATGCACTTCCGGAAAAATGGTCAACAATTCCCATAGACACACTCCTAAACCTTGTGGACAGCCTTTCCAGAAGAGTTGAAGCTGTTATAGCTGCAAAGGGTGGGACAACTCAATATTGAACCCTACGGGAGAAGACTGGGATGTTAAGAGTTACCTTTACTGGAACTAAGGGGCCAAGCCCAACCCCTGAAAAACAACCCAACACCTTAATCCCCCCTCCACCAAATGATTTGGACCAGTGCACAAAGCAAGGTCCTTAAAGACATGGATGAGCGAATTAATTTGTAGAGTGAGTGAATGAGTAGAGACTGCAAGCCAGACCGCCTCGACCAACATCAGTGCCTGACCTCACAAATGCTCTTCTGGAAGAATGGTCAAACACTCCTATAGACACATATCTAAACCTTGTGGACGGCCTTCCTAGAAGAGTTGAAGCCATTATACAGTAGCTGCAAAGGGTGGGCCAACTCAACATTGAACCCTATGGACTAAGACTGGGCTACCATTAACCACTTAACGCCCGCCGCACGTATTTTTCCTTCCGCAAAATGGCACGGACAGGCAGATGGGCATATATATACGTCCCCGCCTTTCCGCGGGTCGGGGGTCCGATCGGGACCCCCTCCGCTGCGTGCGGCGGGCGGCTTACCTCGGGGAGCGATCCGGGACGACAGCGCGGCTATTCGTTTATAGCCGCTCCGTCACGATCGCTCCCCGGAGCTGAAGAACGGGGAGAGCCGTATGTAAACACGGCTTCCCCGTGCTTCACTGTGGCGGCGTATCGATCGAGTGATCCCTTTTATAGGGAGACTCGATCGATGACGTCAGTCCTACAGCCACACCCCCCTACAGTTGTAAATACACACTAGGTGAACCCTAACTCCTACAGCGCCCCCTGTGGTTAACTCCCAAACTGCAACTGTCATTTTCACAATAAACAATGCAATTTAAATGCATTTTTTGCTGTGAAAATGACAATGGTCCCAAAAATGTGTCAAAATTGTCCGAAGTGTCCGCCATAATGTCGCAGTCACAAAAAAAATCGCTGATCGGCGCCAATAGTATTAAAAAAAAAATAATTTATAAAAATGCAATAAAACTATCCCCTATTTTGTAAACACTATAAATTTGGCGCAAACCAATCGATAAACACTTATTGTGATTTTTTTTTTACCAAAAATAGGTAGAAAAATACGTATTGGCCTAAACTGAGGAAAAAAAATGTTATATATGTTTTTGGGGGATATTTATTACAGCAATATTGCATTTTTTTCAAAATTGTCGCTCTATTTTTGTTTATAGCGCAACAAATAAAAACCGCAGAGGTGATAAAATACCACCAAAATACTCTCTATTTGTGGGGAAAAAAGGACGCCAATTTTGTTTGGGAGCCACGTCGCACGACCGCGCAGTTGTCTGTTAAAGTGACGCAGTGCCGAATCGCAAAACCTGGCCTGGGCATTTAGCAACAAAATGGTCCGGGGCTTAAGTGGTTAAAGTTCATGTGCGTGTAAAGGCAGGTGTCCCAATACTTTTGGTAATATAGTGTATGTAGACATAATTTAGTATTTGCAAGGTTTTATAGCAGATATTAAGGGAAAGGTTTTGTTTTGTTTTTAATCAAAATGCCCAGTCTTTTTTTCTTTATATAGTAAAAAAAAAAAAGAAATACTACTGGAGCATGTTATGCGCTACACCCTGCATATGGGTGTAACGTTTGAAATGCTACAAAAGGTGACAAAATCCTCTTCACAGAAAAATATGTTTTAATAGTTGCTAAATCACTGATAACTAGGGATGGGCGAACGGTTCGGCCCAAGCATAAGTTCTGGCTGAACTTTCGCTGTTCGGTCGTTCGGGAAACAGCCAAACTTTCAGGACATTCGACCATTTGTTCGCCCCCCTCGAACCGACCACAATGCATTGCGGCACTGAACAGTGCATTACAAGCCCTGATTGGCTGAAGCAGTGAAAACTTCAGCCAATCATGACACAGAGCTCTGTCAGAGTCATGATTGGACACTGTCATCATGACTTTATCCAATCATGGCTCATTCCCGCCCCATAGTATAAAAGTATTCTTTCAATTGCAGCCATTATCAGCGTGATTTTGGCGTGGAGAGAGATATAACAGGGCTCTGTTCAATGCTATTAGTTAGTCAGTGTGCTATACTGTGATATTTTGCTTTAATTGTCAATGTAGAATATTTGTTTAGTGTCAGTCTAGGGATAGTGTGAGTGCAGGTATGTACTGGCCATAGGATCTATAGAGAGTTTCCCGGTGGGCCGATGGCGCAGTGGGCCGGTTTCAGTGACAGCCTGTCAAAGTAATGGCTGCGCAGCTCACCCTCCACAGAGGAGAATAAGTGAAATAATAAAAGAGGTGAGTGAGGACTCCTTATGTTATGCTCCTTATGTTTTTTTGCACAATTGCGTATAGTTTATATACTGTTTTTGTGCTTGTTTGCAAACTTAAAGTGGGCCGGTCTGGATGAGGTCCAGGGCCAAATTTTAGTCTCAGTCCAGCCCTGTGTGAGTGTAGTGAAGAGGACCATCATTCAGCTTTGCATAGTGTGCAGCTAGAGAAGGGACAGCTCAGATAGTTTCACTGTAGTGTAGTGAGGCTGTGTCATTCCTACATACATTAGTGTAGAGTAGGGACAGCTCAGATAGTTTTAGGCCTCGTACACACGATAGGTTAACCAGAGGACAACGGTCTGGTGGACCGTTTTCATCGGTCTAAACCAACTTTCTTTAAATTTAACCTATGGATTCCTAACCGATAGGTCAAAACCGATCGTTAGTAGGCACAACCACCGGTTAAAAATCCACGCATGCTCAGAATCAAGTCGACGCATGCTTGGAAGCATTGAACTTCGTTTTTTTCAGCACGTCGTTGTGTTTTACGTCACCGCGTTCTGACACGATCGTTTTTTTAACCGATGGTGTGTAGGCACGACAGACCATCAGTCAGCTTCATCGATTAACCTATGACAACGGTCCTTCAGACCATTCTCATCGGATGGACTGATAGTGTGTACGAGGCTTTAGTGTAGTGTAGTGAGACCATGTCAATATTCTTGACATTAGTTTTATTTATTTCTCATTTTTTTCTTTTTTAGATACTTTTGTATATTTTTGTGGGTTGCGCAGATTTTTCACTTTTTTATATTAGTGTATAGCTAGAGTAGGGACAGTTCAGATAGCACCAGTGTATTGACGGTTGAACACCGTCTATTTGATTGCGTTACTGCCAGTTTAACGCCATTTACTTCTGTGTGCATTACTGTCAGTTTAACGCCATTTACTTCTGTGTGCATTACTGTCAGTTTAACGCCATTTACTTCTGTGTGCATTACTGTCAGTTTAACGCCATTTACTTCTATGTGCGTTACTGCCAGTTTAATGCTATATAGTTTTGCGTGCGTTACTGCCAGTTTAACGCCATTTACTTCTGTGTGCGTTACTGCCAGTTTAATGCCATATAGTTTTGCGTGCAATACTGCCAGTTTAACGCCTTATATAGTTCTGTACGTTTGGCGCATTATATTGCAGTATATTATATTGTATCTGTGGGGTGTGTCTGTGTAGTGTGAGTACTCAAATTTAAAGGGCACCAAACACCTCTTTACATTGATTAAAGTGCATCTACGTACAGATTTCAACTTCTCCTTTACATTTAATTATGAGCACCCCTCCCTCCCAATATTGTCTGGGAGGACAACAAGGAGAGACAGAAGTTCCCTTGGCACTGTAAGGGGCCAGCAACAAATGTGTCCACAAAGGTGGACATGGTGGTCAAAGACCAATTTTTCCGTACCTGTCTGACAGGTGCATATCATTGCATATTTTTACAGCAAGGCAAATTCTTGCTTTCGTCAAGATTATCTCTATAGTTTACCAAAAAGTCAACCATAAAAAAAAATATATATATATATATATATATATATATATATATAATCCCATATTCCCAATCCTATACCCACAGTTGATCCAGAGGAAGGAGAAAAACCCCAGCAGAGCATGATCCAATTTGCTACAGCAGGGGAAAAAATTCCTTCCTGATCTGCCGAGAGGCAATCAGATTTTCCCTGGATCAACTTTACCTATAAATGTTAGTACTCAGTTATATTCTGTACATTTAGGAAAGAATCCAGGATTTTCTTAAAGCAATCTACTGAGCTGGCCAGAACTACCTCTGGAGGGAGTCTGTTCCACATTTTCACAGCTCTTACTGTGAAGAAACCTTTCCGTATTTGGAAATTAAATCTCTTTTCCTTTAGACTTAAAGAGTGCCCCCTTGTCTTTTGTGTTGACCGTAAAGTGAATAACTCAACACCAAGTTCACTATATGGACCCCTTATATATTTGTACATGTTTATCATATCCCGTCTTAATCTCCTATAGCAGTGGTTCTCAACCTGGGGGTCGGGACCCCCTTGGAGGTCGAATGACAATTTGCCAGGGGTCACCAAATCCTGGGCTGTTCCTGAATCCCGCACCGCTCTCCCAGCCTTTTCATGGATACCCATCAGGGCTATCTCTGGAGCTTGCGGTGGCTCACTCAGCCTCTTCGCGGCCACCCATTCAGTTCATACCGTGACTGGGGGGCAGAGACTAGATGTCAGTTGGCTGGTGAGGAATGTGAAATGGGAGGGGCTGGAGGAGACCCTATCTCCTGATTTTGGCATAGGTGTCACTGCTGCAGAGACACAGTGAGTACCATAAGGGGTTTTAATAACGTACAAGTGGAAGGGACTCAGGGAGCGCTAAGTATCCGTGGGTTAGGGGTGAAAATTACTTGTCTTGCCTTGGGTGCTGACAACCCACGCTACAAAAATAATTTTACTGTTAGGGGTCCCCACAACTTGGCAAATTTTATCAAGGGGTCATGGCACTAGAGGGTTGAGAACCACTGTCCTATAGGGTTACGGTGGGAAGGCGCGACGACACCCAAAGACCAATTTTAGTCAAAGTGACACCAGAATGTATCCAAAAAAAATCTGTAATCTTGTTCCCAGTGCACTACATTGTGGCCTCATCATACACACTGGCTCCCCAGCTGTTGCTGAGCAAAATAAAGGCAGCTTGAAGGGAAAAAAAAAATGGGCTTTATAAATTCAATTAATTTTTCATTTTTAGGCTTTTACTTTAAAAATCAAAAAATTACTGCTCATTTAAAAATGAAGTTTTTCACAAACTTTTTTATTTTATTTATACATGTCCCCCCGGGCAGGACCCGGATCCCTATAACCATTGTATGCCCAATGACTTGCATTTAGGCCTTCAAAATGGGCACTTTTGATATTTGACATTCGGGTCCTAGACATTTTGCCTATCACGATCGCCCTCTCGTTCGTGATAGACAAGAGGACGAGCGGGCGATCGTGATAGGCGGAACACTGAACACAGTGTTTGCTGGGAAACCGAGTGTTCCGCCTATGACGGAACAGCACAAGGAGGAGCGCGAGTTTTTAAAACTGCACGGCCAACGTCTGAATATGTCACAGACTCGGGTACACAGATCGGATTCTGCAATGGGCAACGTGAGGTCAGGCTGCAAAGGTAACAGGACCTGCCGGGGGAACCAACTGGATCTTGCCATGGTCAAGTTGAAGAGCTGCAATGGGCACAGTTGGGTCAGGCTGCAAATGGGCACAGTGAGGTCAGACTGCAAATGGGCACAGTGAGGTTAGGCTGCAAATGGGCATTGTGAGGTCAGGCTGCAAATGGGCACAGTGAGGTTAGGCTGCAAATGGGCACAGTGAAGCTGCAAATGGGCATTGTTGACCCTCTTTTCCGCTTAGAGTAGTTGCTGCATTCTCACCCTCGGCTTATACTCGAATCAAAGGGTTTTCCCAGTTTTTTGTGGTAAAATTAGGTGCCTCGGCTTATACTCGGGTCAGCTTATACTATAGTATATACGGTAACTATATCTAAAATAATAATACTGGTCTATTTGATAAAATTAGGAATCTCTGGCTTGAACGTGGTAATCACTTTTAATGATTCCTTCCTTAAGATATACAATTTTACTATCTCACTTTTGGTGTAATATATGTATTTATATTAACAAAACAATTTTGTTGTAAATGCTACACTGTACCCAAACAGAATTTTTATCATTTTGTTCCCACAAATAGAGCTTTCTTTTGGTGGTATTTGATCACCTCTGTGGTTTTTATTTTTTGCTAAACAAATATAAAAAGACTCACAGTTTTGAAAAAAGTTTTTATTTTGTTTCTGTTATAACATTTTGTAAATACGTTTTCTCCTTCACTGATGGGCACTGATGAGGTGGCACCAATGAGGCGGCACTGATGGGTGGCACTGCTATGCAGCACTGATGGGCATTGATAGGCAGCACTCATGGGTGGAACTGGTGGGCACTGAAAGGCTGCACTGATGGGTACATATGAGTGGCACTGATGGACACCGATATGTGGCACTGATAGATGGCACTGATAGGCATCATTGATGGCACTGGCAGGCATTGGGTATGGGAACTGATTGGCAGCTGCCTGGGCACTGTTTGGCATTTCCCTGGTGGTCTAGGGTGGTATACCTGGTGGTCCAGTGTGATGGCCATCCCTGGTGGTCCTGGCAGCATCCTGGTGGTCCTGGGCGGGCATCCAAGGGGGGGCTGTGCTGATAAACAATCAGCACAGACCCCCCCCCCCCCTGTCAGGAGAGCAGCCGATCGGCTCTCCTCTACTCGTGTCTGTCAGACAAGAATGAGGAAAAGGCTCTCCTCTACTCGTGTCTGTCAGACAAGAATGAGGAAAAGCCAATCAACGGCTCTTCCTGTTTACATCATGAACAGCCGTGATTGGACGCGGCTGATCACGTGGTAAAGAGCCTCGGTGGTAAAGACACACCTCACCACCGATCGCCGCCGACGGCTGTTATCCTGCTGGACGGGATAACGGAACCACTGCACGGCTGTCATTCTGCTATAGGCCGGGCGGGAAGTGGTTAAATGAGTCACATGATTTGACTTTGTAATGCTCAACAAACCTTGTTACAGGTATGTTTTCTCATTTTTCAAGATAAATCCATAGGTGGCTGGGCAGTATTTTTTGTAGAGATGTTCCACCAACATGTTGCTTCCAGGTACCATAGATTTACCTTCTTTATTCATGAAATTCCAAAGATGTAAGGCATAGGAGTCCTTAAATGTTGGCAAATTCTCCCAGACTTCATAATACCTACTCCATAATGGATAATTGATGGGGTAGAAACGTTGAGGATGAAAATAACTGATGTTTCCACACATTACATCATCTGTAGATTTAAATACGGGCATGCCACATAATTTATTCACAACACGGGTGAAAACCCCCGACCCTTGGTGTCCCCATATTTCCCCCATGTAGTTCTCAACAAAGTTCTCCATAAACTGCCACGCCAACTGGTAATGTGAGGAAAGGCCAAAAACACTACTGCTAGTAATTGTGACATCCTGGGCTGCTAGAAAATGGTCCTGGGGTATTGGACAAAGTGAGATGACATCAGTATCCATGTAAATTCCACCGTATTTCCACATTAGGGCAAACTTAGAGGCATCTGAACTCACATGGGTCCAGTAGACTTCTTTTTCAGGGTTCACCTGGTAATCCAAAGAAGAACAGCATTTAATTAGAACATAACATAAGCATATCCCTTCACATTTAAAATAACTAGCTAATTAACCTCTTTATTGGAAGCTGGAGCATTACTAAAGACGAGAGAGCGAGTGATAAACAAATTCATAAGTAATGCCGCGTACACACAATCGTAATTTCCGACAAGAAAAACTTGGATTTTTTTCCAACTAAATGTTGGCTCAAACTTGTGTTGCATACACACACGGTCACACAAATGTTGTCGGAAATTCCGAACGTCAAGTACGCGGTGACGTACAACACTACGACAAGCCGAGAAAAATGAAGTTCAACGATTCCGAGCATGTGTAGGATTTTTCTGCGTCGGAATTTCATATAGACGATTGGAATTTCCAACAAGAACTTTTCCCGTCGGAAAATTTGAGAACCAGCTCTCAAATTTTTGCTGTCGGAAATTTCCGACAGAAAATGTCTGATGGGGCCTACACACGGTTGGAATTTCTGACCAAAAGGTCACATCGAACTTTTCTTGTCGGAAATTCCGATTTTGTCTACACGGCATTAGACCCTTGAATAAACAGTTCTGTTGTGGGCGCCAATTCACAAAAATGTTTTTTTAGAACTTGAGAGAGTTCAGAGACCGGCAACTAAATGAATAAGGAGCATGGAGGATCTCAGATATGAAGGAAGATTAACTGAACTGAATGTATTCTCCCTTGAGAAGATGCGATTAAGGGGAACTATGATTACCTTGTATGAATAATAAGGCCCCCTATTCGGCCGCTAGTGGGGCGGTTTTACCCCCGCTGGCGGCACGAGAAAGGGTTCAAAACCACCGCAAAGCGCCTTTGCAGAGGCGTTTTTCCGACAGTATAGCCGTGGTGCCCCATTGATTTCAATGGGCAGCAGCGGTATACACATCGCTCCTTCACCGCTCTAAAGATGCTGCTAGCAGGGCTTTTTTTACTGTCCTGCTAGCGCACCGCTCCAGTGTGAAAGCCCTCGGGGCTTTCACATTGGAGAGACAGCAGCGGCTTTTTTTTTAGGTCGCTTTGGAGGCACTATTTTTAGCGTTATAACGCCTGCAAAGCGACCAAGTGTGAAAGGGGTCTTACAGTAAATAGTTCAATTTTTAAATATTGTTGTTCAATTTAGGTCATTGCAGATGACAAGGGGGCACTTTTTGCATCTCAGGGAAAAGAGGAATGACTGCCATATATGGAAAGGCTTCTTCACAGCAAGAGCTGTAGAATATATGTACAATAGACTTCCACATAAACTACTGTAGTTGAGAGCTGTGTAGATGATTTAAAAAAAAAAAAGAACGAAAAAAAAAAACCTTGATGTGTTTCTAAATGCACATAATATAAATGGCTATAATTATTTAAGAAGAAATAACACTATAGATTCTTGATCCCATGAGTGTGGGTCTTAAAGTGGTTGTAAAGGCAGAAGGTTTCATATCTTAATGCATGAAGATAAAAAACCTTCTGTGTGCAGCAGCCCCCCCCTAATAGCAAGGGGGCTCATCCATTAAGGTCTTGAGACCCGTCACCCGATTGGCTGAAAGGACAGGTGATCCTATCGGATGTCTAGGAGGAGTGGAGGAGCCGCACACTGGAAGGAGCCGCACGCCGTGATAGAGGAGAGGACACAGGATCCGCTGCACGCCACACGCCACCTACTACTCGCCACCTAGATGGGGTAAGTGCTGCACCGACCGGCAGACAGTGAGCGGGGTGACGGAGGTGCCGCTGGCCGCTTGGGGGAGCAGTTCTTTTCTGCCCCCCCCCCAAAATAAAACAGCTGCCACGACCTAATACTTACCGGAGCCCCATCTCTTTCCAGCGATGTGCATGAGTGCCTCAGACGTCCGGAACTCTCCCTCCTGATTGACTGAGACACAACAGCTGAACCATTGGCTCCTGCTGCTGTCAACCAAAATAAATCAGTTAGCCAATCAGGAGAGAAAGGGAGCAGGGCCGAACCACGGCTCAGTGTTTGAATGGACACACCAAGCTGCCGCTCATCTCAGCTGCCCCCATAGCAAGTTGCTTACTGTGGAAACACTCAACGGGAGGGAGGGGCCAGGATCTCCAGCTAGGGACCCAAGAAGAGGAGGATCCAGGCTGCTTTGTCCCAAACCACTACATAGAGCAGGTAAGTATAGCATGTCTATTAATTTTAAAGAAAAATAAAGAGACTTTAGTATCACTTCTGTCCGCTTGCCGGCCGGCTATACATCGGCAGAATGACATGGCTTGGAAAAACCCCATACGGGTACGTATTCTCCTTCAAGAGCCACAAGAGGGCACGTGTGTGCCATCAGAGACGCTGGCGTGCTCCCCACTGCATGGCGGGTGACCCAATGCACGTTGCCACCAGCCATGCGCGATCACATGCATGAGAGCCAGCGTGGTGATTTGTGTGTATAAACACACAACTCCCTGTTCTGTCAGGGGAGAGGAGACATATTGTTTGTTCGTACTAAGTAGTAACAACGATATGTTTCCTCCCCCAGTTAGTTCTTGTCAGAAACCATGAATCAGACTGAGAAAAGTACAGTTAAACCACACTTGTTTAATAATAATAATAATAAAAAGATAAACAAAGTAAGCGTAGTCAAAACATAGCCAGCGTTCAGGAACCGGATTGGATAGTCAGACAAGCCAAAGGTCAGGAAACCAAAAAAAGAACATAGTAGAACAGCAAGCAGGATCAGGAACCAGAAGGGATGTCAGCAAAGCAAAGTCTTCAACAGGAACGCAGGAGAAAGTCCAAGGCAAAGGCAGAGAGCACGTGAACTAGAAGGCTTAAGTAGGCAGGACTGACGAGCCGGATCAACAGGTGAGTCAATGTGGGTAGATAGGAGCTGGCAATTAGCTGACAGCTGAGCGGCCAGCTCAGAAGGAAGGGCTGAGCCCAGCTCTGACAGTCCTATACCTATAAAGTTAGAACACACACATAGGGAACACTCCCCTTGATTGCCCCCTAGTTTTAACCCCTTCCCAACCAGTGACATTTACACAGTAATTAGTGCATATTTAAAGCGCCGTATAAATGTCAATGGTCCCAAAAATGTGTCAAAAGTGTTCGATCTGCCTGTCACAATGTCACAGTACTGCTAAAAATCGCATATCCCTGCCATTACTAGTAAATAATTAAATAAATAATAAAAATGCCATAAATCTTTCCCATAGTTTTTAGACGCTATAACTTTCCTTGCAAAACAATCAATATACGCTTATTGCAAAATTTGTAGATCAATATATATTGGCCTAAAGTGATGAAGAAATTAAATTTTTTGAAAAAAATATTTTTTGGGCATATTATAGCAAAAGGTAAAAAATATATATATATTTTTTAAATTGTCGCTTTTTTTTTGGTTATAGCACAAAAAAAAACCCCAGAGGTGATCAAATACCAGCAAAATAAAGCTCTATTTGTGGGGGAAAAGGGGACACAAATTTTGTTTGAGACAGCATTGCATGACCGCGCAATTTACAGTTAATATGACGCAGTGCCAAATTGTAAAATGTGCTCTGGTCAGGAAAGGTGGTAAAATCTTCTGGGCATGAAGTGGTTAAGGAATCAGAAAGTTATTTTTCTCCTGTAGGTGTAAAATAAACTATGCTTTTCTGATGGTTTTTCTTGCCTTCCTCTGGATCAACTGTGGCACAGGGTTCTGAGTAGAGATGAGCTCAGTGTTCAGTCTGAACCGAAGCTTGGACTTACCTTTGGCTGTTCAGGCATTCATCCAAGCGCCAGACTTTTTGCCCATTTGGGTGGGAGCTGAACATCCTATATATAGTAGCTCTATTTATACTGCTACTATAAATGATAGCTCCCTATCTGTGAATGGTTGCTAAGGAAGCAGCGGGTTCTGGCTTTGATGTTTTATTGGCCTTTAAAGCATCTGCCTATAGAGTTTTTTTATTGAAATATTTAGAGGACAAATATTTATATGGAGAAGCTGACATCAGCGTTCTAGTTCTCTCACAAGCAATCGCCGGTGCCCGGCGGACATCGCGCCCTCCGGGCACGTGCATTGGCTCCGGGGACACACTGCGGGCACACGCCTGCAATAGCATCTTAAAGAGCCAATATACACTACGGCGATTTGTGCAGCCGTGCCAACCTGCCGCAGTATAACGTCAGCCAGCGGTATAAACAAATTATCAAACATGTATAGAATGCACATGCAAAGGGTGCAAAGTCCGAAGCCCTTACTATTATTTAACCACTTAAAGACCTCAGGTGTTTTTCAGATTTGGTGTTTGCAAGACTAAAACATTTTTTTCTGCTAGAAAATTACTTAAAACCCCCAAACATTATATATTTTTTTTTCTAACACCATAGAGAATAAAATGGCGGTCATTGCAATACTTTTTGTCACACCGTATTTGCGCAGCAGTCTTACAAGCGCACTTTTTTTGGAAAAAATTCACTTTTTTTAATTAAAAAATAAGACAACAATAAATTTGGCCCAATTTTTTTATATATTGTGAAAGATAATGTTACGCCGAGTAAAATGATACCCAACATGTCACGCTTTAAAATTGTGCCCGCTCGTGGCATGGCGTCAAACTTTTACCCTTAAAAATCTAGATAGGCGACGTTTAAAAAATTCTATAAGTTGCATTTTTTGAGCTACAGAGTAGCTCTAGGGCTATAATTATTGCTCTCGCTCTAACGATCGCGGCGATACCTCACTTGTGTGATTTGAACACCGTTTTCATATGCGGGCGCTACTCGCGTATGCGTTCGCTTCTGCGCGCGAGCTCGTCAGGACGGGGCGCTTTAAAAAAAAATTTTTTTTGTTTTCTTATTTAATTTTATTGATTTTATTATTTTTTACACTAAAATATAAAAAAAAAAAAAATGATCACTTTTATTCCTATTACAAGGAATGTAAACATCCCTTGTAATAGAAAAAAGCATGACAGGTCCTCTTAAATATGAGATCTGGGGTCAAAAAGACCTCAGATCTCATATTTAGGCTTAAATGCAAAAAAAAAAAAAAAAAAAAAAGAAAAATTTTTATTTAAAAAAATGACAGAAAAAAAATTGTCTCTTTAAGAGGCTGGGCGGGACTGACGTTTTGACGTCACTTCCGCCCAGCAGAGCTAAGAGGACGGGTGGGGGCCATCTTGCCCTCACTCAAGTCCTCACTCTCCAGGCGGCAGCATCGGATCTCCTCCGCCGCTACCGACGGCTCCGGTAAGCGGCGGAGGGCGCGGAAAAGCGGCGGGAGGGGGGGGGGCCCTCTCCCGCCACCGATAACGGCGATATCGCGGCGAATCCGCCGCGGAGACCGCCGTTATCGTTTACACGGCCGCCAGCTGAAAACATGGATATCTCAGTTGTGGCAGCAGCTGCTGCCGTTACTGAGATATCCATGTTTAAAAAGAGGACGTATATATACAGTGGGGGGTCCTTAAGTGGTTAAAGAAGTTATAAGTCAGAAGGTTTTTTATCTTTATGCACTTGTGTGATTTGAACACCGTTTTCATATGCGGGCGCTACTCGCGTATGCGTTCGCTTCTGCGCGCGAGCTCGTCAGGACGGGGCGCTTTAAAAAAAAAATTTTTTTGTTTTCTTATTTAATTTTATTGATTTTATTATTTTTTACACTAAAATATAAAAAAAAAAAAAATGATCACTTTTATTCCTATTACAAGGAATGTAAACATCCCTTGTAATAGAAAAAAGCATGACAGGTCCTCTTAAATATGAGATCTGGGGTCAAAAAGACCTCAGATCTCATATTTAGGCTTAAATGCAAAAAAAAAAAAAAAAAAAAAAAGGAAAATTTGTCATTTAAAAAAATGACAGAAAAAAAATTGTCTCTTTAAGAGGCTGGGCGGGACTGACGTTTTGACGTCACTTCCGCCCAGCAGAGCTAAGAGGACGGGTGGGGGCCATCTTGCCCTCACTCAAGTCCTCACTCTCCAGGCGGCAGCATCGGATCTCCTCCGCCGCTACCGACGGCTCCGGTAAGCGGCGGAGGGCGCGGAAAAGCGGCGGGAGGGGGGGGGGGCCCTCTCCCGCCACCGATAACGGCGATATCGCGGCGAATCCGCCGCGGAGACCGCCGTTATCGTTTACACGGCCGCCAGCTGAAAACATGGATATCTCAGTTGTGGCAGCAGCTGCTGCCGTTACTGAGATATCCATGTTTAAAAAGAGGACGTATATATACAGTGGGGGGTCCTTAAGTGGTTAAAGAAGTTATAAGTCAGAAGGTTTTTTATCTTTATGCATTAAGATAAAAAGCCTTCTGTGTGCAACCCCCCTTAGCCCCCTTAATACTTACCTGAGCCCCCTCTGGATCCAGCGATGGCCGTGAGTGCCTCAGCTGCCTGGGACTCTTCCTCCTCATTGGCTGAGACACAGAAGCGGCACCATTGGCTCTGCTGCTGTCAATCAAAGTCTGTTAGCCAATGAGGAGAAAGAAGGGGCAGGGCTGAACCCCAGTGATAAAAGCACCCAAGCCGGTGACAATACACTGGGCTAGATCTCAGAAGAAGCTCCATTCGGAACTCTTCAAATCTACCTTGGGAAACAGAATCAAAACAATCCATCCACATCAAACAGCCGCAGATACACTGGACGCCATAAACGCAGCCCTGCTACAGTCAGCCGATTTAGTAGCACCGAAACGCAAAGCCTGCATTCGAAAAAGAAAGTCCGGCTGGTTCAACAACCAGCTGTCGCTTCTGAAGCAAGAGCGCAGAAGGGCGGAAGCCGCCTGGAAAAGAAGTCCTGCAGAGGATAACCTCATCATCTACAAGGCAATAACAACACGATATCATAAAGAAATCTTCAAAGCCAAGAAACATCATTTTTCTTTGGCGATTAACAGCGCCCTAAACCGCCCCCGCGAACTCTTCAAGATGGTCACCCAGACCATGAACCCAGGATGTCTTGAAGTCCCCAACTCAGACACCCAAGAGCTCTGCAATGAACTATCGGATTTCTTCATCAACAAAATTGAAAGAATCCGGGAAAGCATCATGCAAAACAATACCCCCCTCAACCCCACCGTCAATCAACCACAAAACACCCACAGAAACGCTCTACAATCAACAAAGTTCACTCTGGAACCGATCTCCATCGATACCACAAAAAATATCATTGGTGCTTTGCGGAACAGCACATCGCCCAATGATATCATCCCCACCAAACTGCTGAAGGAATGTGCCGACATCCTGGCACCACCCATCACACAGCTTATAAACCAGTCATTTAAGGAAGGCACAGTGCCATCCCTGTTGAAAGAGGGCACAATCCAGCCCATCTTGAAAAAACCTAACCTGGATCCCAAGGACCCAACTCACCGCCGTCCCATAACAGGCCTTAATGTTCTCTCCAAGATAATGGAGAAAGTAGTGGTACAACAGCTGCAACAGCATCTAGATACCCACAATCTACTGGATCCATTACAATCAGGCTTCCGTCCCGGACACGGGACAGAAACGGCCTTACTCAAAATATGGGACGATGCCCTCGAGGCCGCAGACGAAGGAGAATCTTGTCTCCTGGTTCTGCTGGACCTAAGCGCAGCCTTTGACACGGTAGACCACAAACTGTTACTGATGCGACTAGCCAAGGTAGCAGAAGTCGCAGAAGGTGATTTACCATGGTTTTCTTCCTTTCTTGAAAACCGATCACAAACAGTTAAATTGGGTTGTTTCACGTCGGAAAAGCGCACGGTGTCATGTGGAGTCCCCCAAGGATCCCCCCTGTCACCGGTGCTTTTCAACATCTATCTTCGCCCTCTCTTTGATATTATCAGTAGCCAAGAACTACTCTATCACTCTTATGCAGACGATACGCAACTGTATTTTCGCATCTGCAACAAAAAGGATCATCATCTCAGTTTAGAGAAATGTCTCTCTTTGATAGAAAACTGGATGACTAAGAGTTATCTTAAACTCAACAGTTCAAAAACAGAACTCCTTATGTTTCACGCCAGCCGAAAGAGTCAACTGGCAACAACCTGGACACCCCCGCCCATTCTGGGCCAAATCATCACCCCTAGCTCCAAAGTCAAAAGTCTCGGGGTCATCTTCGACACCTTCATGACAATGGACGCACAAATAGGGTCAGTAGTCAGCGGAGCGCACCATCTGTTGCGCCTACTACGCAGACTTATTCCATTTATCCCCAAAGAAGACGTAGCAGTCGTGGTGGGAACAATCGTGAATTCCAGACTGGACTATGCAAATGCCCTTTACCTCGGACTCCCAAAGTACCAAATCTCTCGTCTGCAAGTCGTACAGAATACGGCCGCCAGACTTGTGACTGGGGAAAAAAAATGGGAATCAATCTCACCTTCGTTGAGAACCCTTCACTGGCTGCCAGTAAAAGACAGAATTGCATTTAAAGCACTCTGCCTGACACATAAGTGCATCCATGGGAAGGCTCCGCAATATCTTTGCGACAAGATAGAACCTCACAATTCGAATCGCGTTCTGCGATCCACCGACCAAAATCTGGTCAGGGTACCAAAAACCAAATACAAGTCCAAAGGAGAAAGAAGGTTTGCTTTTCAGGGTCCTAGACTATGGAACGCTTTACCAACCAGCATTCGGTTGGAGGAAAACCACCTGACTTTCAGAAGACGAATCAAAACTCTGCTCTTTTGATGACATGAGACACGAACAACTAGCGCCCAGAGGCGATTCGGTTCGCATGCGCCGCGCTTTATAAGTTTTTCATTCATTCATTCATTCATTCAACCACGGCTCCGTGTCTGAATGGATACACAGATCTAAGGCTTGGCTCAGGTGCCCCCATAGCAAGCTGTTCGCTGTGGGGGGGGGCGCTCAACAGGAGGAAGGGGCCAGGAGCGCTGAAGAGGGACCCGAGAAGAGGAGGATACAGGCTGCTCTGTGCAAAACCATTACACAGAGCAGGTAAGTATAACATGTTTGTTATTTTTATAGAAAAATAAACAGGACTTTACAATCACTTTAATCATCTTTAGTACATTGAATAGCTTGGGGAGTCTAAGCATGAAAAAGTGTGAGGAAAAAATGGCAGAAGCCACCCCTAGGCTATACAATAAACCCAGTGGGTTGTGGTCCCCTCTTATATAGTATATATCAGCCCTCAAAAATTCCACTTGCCTGCTTGCATTTTGCGAGTGGAATTTAGTGCAGGGCAAGTGGGGTGCAGGGACAGAGCAGAGTGCTGTGGCACCGCTGTGAGCTGAAGCTGCAGCGGTCTCCTCCTCTTGTGTATCACATACACACAGCGGACATCTCCCTCTGTGTGTTACGGAGCTGGGTCTGTGTTCGGTGGCTCGGTGTAACAAGGTCCCACCCCCCTACACGCCTCATTTTATAGTAGATTGATTCAGTGATCTGCCTATCACACGAGCCGGTCTAGCAGGGCGGGACCTTGTTATACTGAGCCTCCGAACACAGACCCAGCTCCGTAACACACAGTGGGAGATGCCCGCTGTGAGTGTGAACCAGAATCAAGGCAATGGTAAGTCTGAAGTGATGGGGCATGGTGAAGCTGCATTTAATGGTACACAGTGAAGCTGCATTTGATGGGGCACGGTGATGCTACATTTAACCACTAGCCGACCGCCCACCGCCGTTCTACGTCGGCAAGTTGGCTCGGCTGGGCGAGAGCACGTAGTATAACGTCCTCTCTCCCAGCCGCCACTAGGGGCGCGCGCGTGCACCCCCCGCTCGCCCCCGACTCCCGTGCATGTGCCCGGCGGGCGCGATCGCCGCCGGGCACACGCGATCGCTCGGTACAGAGCGGGGACCGGGAGCTGTGTGTGTAAACACACAGCTCCCGGTCCTGTCAGCAGGGGAAATGCTGATCTTCGGTTCATACAATGTATGAACCGAGGATCAGTGTTTCCCCTAGTGAGGCCCCCCCCCCCCCCCCCCCACAGTAAGAACACACCCAGGCATACTTAACCCCTTCCCTGCCCCCTAGTGTTAACCCCTTCACTGCCAGTGGCATTTTTATAGTAATCCAATGCATTTTTATAGCACTGATCGCTATAAAAATGCCAATGGTCCCAAAAATGTGTCAAAAGTGTCCGAAGTGTCCGCCATAATGTCGCAATACCGAAAAAAAAATCACTGATCGCTGCCATTACTAGTAAAAAAAATATAATAAAAATGACATAAAAATACCCCCTATTTTGTAAACGCTATAACTTTTGCGCAAACCAATCAATAAACACTTATTGCGATTTTTTTACGAAAAATATGTAGAAGAAAACGTATCGGCCTAAACTGAGGAAAAAAAATGTTTTTTTATATATTTTTGGGGGATATTTATTATAGCAAAATGTAAAAAATATTCATTTTTTTCAAAATTGTCTCTCTATTTTTGTTTATAGCGCGAAAACTAAAAACCGCAGAGGTGATCAAATACCACCAAAAGAAAGCTCTATTTGTGGGAAAATAGGACGCCAATTTTGTTTGGGAGCCACGTCGCACGACCGCGCAATTGTCTGTTAAAGCGACGCAGTCCCGAATCGCAAAAAGTACTCTGGTCTTTGGGCAGCAATATGGTCCGGGGGTTAAGTGGTTAATGGGGCACGGTGACGCTGCATTTAATGGGGCACGGTGACGCTGCATTTGATGGGGCACGGTGACGCTGCATTTAATGGTACACAGTGAAGCTGCATTTGATGGGGCACGGTGACGCTGCATTTGATGGGGCACGGTGACGCTGCATTTGATGGGGCACGGTGACGCTGCATTTGATGGGCCACGGTGAAGCTGCATTTGATGGGGCACGGTGACGCTGCATTTAATGGGGCACGGTGACGCTGCATTTGATGGGGCACGGTGACGCTGCATTTGATGGGGCACGGTGACGCTGCATTTGATGGGGCACGGTGATGCTGCATTTGATGGGCCACGGTGAAGCTGCATTTGATGGGGCACGGTGACGCTGCATTTAATGGGGCACGGTGACGCTGCATTTAATGGGCCACGGTGACGCTGCATTTGATGGGGCATGGTGACGCTGCATTTGATGGGGCACAGAAACGCTGCATTTTATAGGGCATGGTGACGCTGCATTTTATGGGGCGCGGTGACGCTGCAATTGATGGGCCACAGTGATGCTACATTTGATGGGGCACGGTGACACTGCAATTGATGGGCCACGGTGATTCTACATTTGATGGGGCACGGTGACACTGCAATTGATGGGGCACGGTGATGTTGCATTTGATGGGGCATGGTGACACTGCATTTGATGGGGCACGGTGACGCTGCAATTCATGGGGCACTGTGACGCTGCAACTGATGGGGCACGGTGATGTTGCATTTGATGTGGCATAGTGTCGCTGCAATTTATGGGGCATGGTGAGGCTGAATTTGATGGGGCATGGTGACGCTGCAATTCATGGGGCATGGTGACGCTGCATTTGATAGGGCTCGGTGACGCTGCATTTGATAGGGCCCGGTGACGCTGCATTTGATGGGGCATGGTGACTATGCATTTGATGGGTCACAGTGAAGCTGCATTTGATGGGGCACAGTGAGGCTGCATTTGATGGGGCACAGTGAGGCTGCATTTGATGGAGCACTGTGAGGCTGCGTTCATGGGCACAGTGAGGCTGCGTTCATGGGCACCGTAAAGCTGCATTTGATGGGCACAGTGAGGCTGTACTGATGGGTACTGATATGTTTTATGTTAATATTGTTAACGTTGTTGTTAATATTTATTTTTGGAACTAAATAGTGCTTAAAACATTTAACAGTGTAATTTCATGAGATAATTTACGAGGGCGTGTTTAGGGGCAGACGTAGGGGTGGGGCAGGGGAGGGGTTGGGTGGTGCAGCTAGTGGCGAGCAACTCTTAAGGCCTGGCTAGCTACTCAGGACTTGAAATTTTGAGCCCTGGCATATATACTGTATCATCACCAACATCGGAAATTCCGACAGCAAATGTCCAATGGAGCATGCACATGGTCGGAAATATCCGACCAAAAGCTCACATCGAACATTTGTTGTCGGAAATTCCAACCGTGTGTACGCGGCATACGAAAGAAGGAAATTGGGTTGAGTAGTTTTGTAAGAAGAACGGAAGGTCACATACAAAAAAGCCTGTAGAGTAATGCCCCGTACACACCATCACTTTATGTGATGAAAAAAAACGACACTTTCTGTGAAGTAAAAAATGACGTTTTTGAAACTTCAATTTTCTAAGACGAAGTTGCCTACACACCATCGTTTTCTCACAATGATCTTGCAAAGTGAGGTTACGTTCCACCACGTTTTACCATTGAAGCTTGCTTCTGGGCATGCGTGGATGAAAAAACGTCTTAGAAAACGACGTTTTTTTTGCTACACACGGTCAATTTCTGTGAAGTAAAAAGTGCACTTTTGAAAAACGACACATAAAATTGAAGCATGCTTCAATTTTTTTCTGTCGTTTTTTACAAGACATAAAACGACGTTTTCCCCCACACACGGTCAATTAAAGTGACGTTTTTAAAAACGTCATTTTTTTTCATCACATAAAGTGATGGTGTGTACGCGGCATAATATTATCCAGCTTTCCCAAATATTTTCTCCTTAACAACTTTCCCCAAAGGTACCCCATTGATCTGTAACGTACCTTATCAAACCACGGCTTAAGAGGCGTGTTATCAAATAACTGATCCATTCTGAGAGGGAAGAGATACACATTGCTATAAGACGACAGGGTTGGAAATTGTTGTCTTGCTCTCCTCTCATCTTCTCCTGTGGTAATGTCCTCCAGTCCTTTCATGAAGAAGACCACCGGTCGGTCAGGGTAGACTCGGGCAGCTGATTCAATGGCACAAAGTACCAGGGACGGAGGACACATTCTGTCCGTGGTTTCCACAAATAAGATTCCATTTCCTTCTCTTAGAATGGTGTTTGCACTAAAAGAACTTGACATTCCATTAGCGTCATCCATGGTTTCTAATTCCGAGTCTTTCAAAATAAGGGAATTCCAAATGTAGAATTTTTTTTGTCTATAATTAGTCCAACTAATAAAGACCAACACTGCCATCATCAGCAAAATGGCAAATATTCGTATTACTTTCATTATGACTGTAGAATACAATAGCTGAGCTGTAAGAAGAACAGACAGAAGTATATCAATTATTAAAGTATTAAATGCATTTTTCACAGAGCAAGGGAGGCTGTCAGATTTTTTTTTTTTTGCCATTTGTGTCCCATTTTCCTTCACTTCCCAGAGCCAAACAGGAGAGGAAACCCCCGCAAATTAACCACTTGCTTACTGGGCACATATACCCCCCTCCTGGCCAGGTGACATTTCAACTTCCGTCACTGCGTCGCTTTAACCGCTTAACGACCGCCGCATGTACATATACGTCGGCAAAATGGCACGGGCAGGCAGAACGACGTGCCCGCACGTCGCTGCCTTTCCGCGGGTCCGATCGGGACCCCCGCCGCATGTACATGCGGCGGTCGCTAAGCCTCAGGGAGCGATCCGGGACGACGGCGCGGCTATTCGTTTCTAGCCGCCCCCTCGCGATCGCTCCCCGGAGCTGAAGAACGGGGAGAGCCGTATGTAAACACGGCTTCCCCGTGCTTCACTGTGGCGGCTGCATCGATCGAGTCATCCCTTTTATAGGGAGACATGATCGATGACGTCAGACCTACAGCCACACCCCCCTACAGTTGTAAACACACACTAGGTGAAGCATAACTCCTTCAGCGCCCCCTGTGGTTAACTCCCAAACTGCAACTGTCATTTTCATAATAAACAATGCAATTTAAATGCATTTTTTGCTGTGAAAATGACAATGGTCCCAAAAATGTGTCAAAATTGTCTGAAGTGTCCGCCATAATGTCGCAGTCACGAAAAAAATCGCTGATCGCCGCCATTAGTAGTAAAAAAAAAAACTAATAAAAATATTCCCTATTTTGTAAACGCTATTAATTTTGCGCAAACAACCGATAAACGCTTATTGCAATTTTTGTTGACCAAAAATATGTAGAAGAATACGTATCGGTCTAAACTGAGGGAAAAAAATATTATATATGTTTTTGGGGGATATTTATTATAGCAAAAAGTAAAAAATATTGAATTTTTTTCAAAATTGTCGCTCTATTTTTGTTTATAGCGCAAAAAATAAAAATCGCAGAGGTGATCAAATACCACCAAAAGAAAGCTCTATTTATATAAAAAAATAAAAATTTCAGTCTAGGCTGATACGTATTCTTCTACATATTTTTGGTAAAAAAAAAAAAAATCGCCCTAACATCAATCAGCGGCAGTCAGGTTGTAAGGCTCCCTCCCATATACCTCATAGGTATACTAGAATGGCAGAAAGACATGTAAGCATAGCAGTGACCAGTACGATCTATAAATGCTCATCACCAGTAATGAGAGTCTAGACAAATTGTAATGAAGTGTGTAACTGTATTTCAGAATAGTGCGCCGAGTTCCAACTGGATATTGTAATTCCAATGTATCGAGTTTCCAGCTGATTGTATGTCTAAGTAAATACTCAAGCAGAAGGTAAATGAAAGAAGAAGAAGACTTTGCATACATGCAGGCAAATGGTGTATAAATTGCAAAGCACAGGCAAAGCTCATCAGCGGCAGTGGAACAATAGGCAGCCTTCAGATTTGCACATTTAGCATTGCAAGATTCCAAAAGTGTGAAGTTCTCCAAATGTATAAACTTAGGATTGCTCCTTAACCACTTAAGCCCCGGACCATATTGCTGGTCAATGACGGGGCCACTTTTTGCGATTCTGCGTCGCTTTATCTGACAATTGCGCGGTCGTGCGCGGTGGTTCCCAAACAAAATTTGGCATCCTTTTTTTACCACAAATAGAGCTTTCTTTTGGTGGTATTTGATCACCTCTTTGGTTTTTAGTTTTTGCGCTATAAACAAAAATAGAGCGACAATTTTGAAAAAAATTAATATTTTTTACTTTTTGCTATAAATATCCCCCAAAAATATATAAAAAAAACTATTTTTTTCCTCAGTTTAGGCCGATACTTATTCTTCTACATACTTTTTGTAAAAAAAAAACGCAATAAGCGTTTATTGATTGGTTTGCGCAAAAGTTATAGCGTTTACAAAATAGGGGATAGTTTTATGGCATTTTTATTAATATTTTTTTTTTACTAGTAATGGCGGCGATCAGCGATTATCGGTACTTCGGTACTGCGACATTATGGTTGACAGCTTGGACACTTTTGACACATTTTTGGGACCATTGGCATTTTTATAGCGATAAGTGCTATAAAAATGCATTGATTACTATAAAAATGCCACTGGCGGGGAAGGGGTTAACACTAGGGGGCGAGTAAGGGGTTAATCATGTTCCCTGGGTGTGTTCCCTGGGAAGTGGTTAATCTCCCTGGAGAAGAGACACTTGAGAGGAGAGCAATATACAAATATCTCAATGGTGATCCCAGTGTAGGAAGAAAACTACTCAGCTTCAGGGCGCCTAAAGTGATAGGGGCAAATCCACAAAAGAATTACGCCGGCGTATCTATTGATACGCCGCGTAATTTTAAAGTTCCTGCGTCGTATCTTTGTTTTGTATCTACAAAACAAGATACGACTGCATCTGGGATCGATCCGACAGGCGTACGTCTTAGTACGCCGTCGGATCTTAGGTGCATTTTTCCGCCGGCCGCTAGGTGGCGTTTCCGTCGAATTCCGCGTAGAGTATGCAAATTAGCTTGTTACGGCGATCCACGAACGTACGTGCGGCCGGCGCCTTTTTTATGTCGTTTGCGTTCGGCTTTTTCCGGCGTATAATTAAAGCTGCTATATGGTGGCGTACTCAATGTTAAGTATGGCCGTCGTTCCCGCGTCGAAATTCGAATTTTTTACGTTGTTTGCGTAAGACGTTTGCGAATAGGGATTTGCGTAGAATGACGTCACCGTCGGAAGCATTGGCTTGTTCCGGCTTAATTTCGAGCATGCGCACTGGGATACCCCCACGGACGGCGCATGCGCCGTTCAAAAAAAATGTTGTTTATGTTGGGTCACGACGTATTTACATAAAACACGCCCCCATCACATCGATTTGAAGTGGATTCTTTGAGGATTCGAAAAAAATAATAAGTTACAACGGGCGGAAATATGCGAATAAGTGAATCTGCCCCATAGTCTCTCTTTTTTGGGGGAGGGTGGGTAAAAATAACAAACATGTAACACTTATCTGCAGTGGTTTAGCACAGAGAAGCCCCGATCCTCCTCTTCTCGGGCCCCTCCCTTCTACCAAGTGCCCCCACAGCAAGCAGCTTGCTATGGGGGCACCCGAGCCAAGCCGCTACTTTGTGGGTCCATTCAGACACGGAGCTGCAGCTCAGCAACGCTCCTTCTCTCTCCTCATTGGCTCAATGACTTTGATTGACAGCAGGTATGGCCAAGAGTACCCGATTGCTGTTTCAGCCAAGGAGGAGGAAGAGTCCCCAGACACCCGAGACTCTCGTGCAACATTGCTGGATCGAGATGGAGCTCGGGTAAGTATAAGGAGGGCTGAGGGGGCTGCTGCACACAGAATTTGTTTTATCTAAATGCATAAAATGCATTAAAAAAATTTAAAAAAAACTTCTGACGTTAGAACCACTTTACGAAGACACAGGGCCACTCCATGAAATTAGAGGAGAAGCGGTTTAACCTTAAACTGAATAAAGGATTCTTTACTGTTAGATCGGTTAGGATGTGAAATTCCCTTCCATAATCAGTGGTGACTAGGGATGAGCCGAACATCCCCCACCCGTTCGGTTCACACCAGAACCTTCAAGGAGAGAGGTGTGTCACAACCAGTAGTAGCATTTTGGAGGCGTGGTGGAGGAACAACCTCCAACACTACTGTACCTTGTCCTGCGTCCTTCCCAGCTGCCAGCAGAGTCACCCAATGCGCCGTGAAAGATAGGTAACGTCCCTGTCCATGCCTGCTGGACCATGAGTCAGTGGTAATATGCACCTTACCACTGAGCGCCCTGTCCAGCGAGGCATGGACATTGCCTTCCACATGGCGGTAGAGAGCCGGAATCACCTTCCTTGAGAAAAAGTGGCGTTTGGGAACTTGCCACTGAGGTACCGCACATTCCACAAACTCACGGAAGGGGGCAGAATCTACCAACTGAAAAGGCAGCAGTTGAAGTTCTAGCAATTTAGCTAAGCTAGCATTCAACCACTGGGCATGTGGATGGCTGGGAGAGAACTTCTTTTGGCGCTGCATTAGCTGGGGCAGGGAAATTTGCCTGGTACAATCTGCCATCGGTGTACCAATAGTAGATTGCCCGCATGTACTAGGCTGTGACACACCTAATTCTACACCTTCAGTTCTATCAGTGCAGGCTTCAGAGAGAACTGAGGGTATAGTGGGGTTGGAGATCCCAGCTGATGAGGGGCAAGGGGAGGTCTGCTTTGTTCTTTAGTGTGGGTCTTTGAGGTACGCTTGCCAACGAACTGCATGGCAGGTCGACATATGTCTGGTCAAGCATGTGGTGCCCAAGCGGGTGATGTTTTGGCCACGCGAGATACGCTTGAGACATATGTTGCAAATAGCAGCGGTGCGATCTGATGTACTCGTCTCAAAAAAGGCCCACACCAAAGAACTTTTGGAATAACGCTGAGACATAGCAGCGCCCTGCACATGCGTAGCTCTGCGTTGTGATGTAGTCGGTGTGCTGCCCTTAAGCTGGCCCCTGGAGGGCATCCTGCCTCATTGGAGATGTGTCTGTGCCTCCTCCTCCTCTCTCCTATCAGGCACCCATGTAGAGTCAGTGACCTCATCATCCCCTCCCTCCTCGTCACTGTAGAAAACCTGGTAGTATGCTGCAGCTGGGGGAACATGACTGCCAAATTGCTGTCCTTCTTGGGCACCCCCTCTCTCTGGGCTCATGTTACTGTCTTCCTCTAGCTGTGTACCATCATCGGCGCCTTCAAAACGCTGCGCATCCTCATGCAGCATGTACCCAACACTGTGTTGAAACAGTTCGGGGGACTCAGGAGGACATGGTGGGGCTAGGGAAGGAGTGGCTGATGCCATTGAGCAGATCGAAGAGGACGCCTTGGCAGCTGCTTTGCCAGACAAAGTACCCTGAGCCTGGGTGAGAGAGGATGAGGAGGATGAGGACGGCTTGGTCATCCACTCTACCAAAAGAAGGGAAACAATATCTAACGAGTGGACATTGATGGTCAGACTTTAAGGCCAAGGAAGTAAGTAAAAAAATGTTTAATTCGATAGCATATAAATACAAAAAATACAGAAATAATACAAAAAATTGTTATTATTGGTAGCCACTGTATATTCCTCAGAAGTCGCCAACGCACGTTTCGCCGTGGGGCTTCTTCAGGACGAAGACGAGGAATGCATATTTAGCATAGAGACAGATTTGTGTCTGTAATGATACAGTTTAAAGAATTAATAACAAATATATCTATGAAAAGAAAAGAATTTAAAATAATGAATATCTGAATGTATAATTACATGACATATGGTCCTCAGTGGAAGCATCCATAAGGTATATATGATGCACAATAAATGACAGCATTCGTCAGGATGCAAGTTTTGGCAGGAATTTGCATGCGCAACACCTGGAATCTAATATAGCACATAGAAAAGATTTATTAAGGGCATATATTCAGTAAATCGAAGTCATTATCCACAATGTAGGCACACTAATAGAAGAGGAGAAAAAGAAAAAGATATATAATGGAGATTGAGGTATAGCGTATATAAATAGAAAAAGATAATATATAATAAGACGCAGAAAAGAAAAAGAAGAAAATAGGAATGTCTATAATAATGATGTAGGTATGGCGTGTGTTGTATAACAGGAAATTTTAATTAGGTATATCAAGGCTTCTTTTTCTGTGTGTTTTCTTCTGTGTCTCTGAGTATGGTTATTTAGTTAGACTTGGGCCAAATATGAGGATTTTCTCATTATCAATTATGTATTGTCTTTTCTCTCCCTTTCTGTAACCACAGTCTTTTTTGAGCTGTGCAGTGTGTCAGGGACTCTCTAGCCCTGCAACCCATGGATTTTTCGTTTTGACCTCTATTGGCTTACCAAAGGTGATTTGCTGTTATACAACACACGCCATACCTACATCATTATTATAGACATTCCTATTTTCTTCTTTTTCTTTTCTGCGTCTTATTATATATTATCTTTTTCTATTTATATACGCTATACCTCAATCTCCATGATATATCTTTTTCTTTTTCTCCTCTTCTATTAGTGTGCCTACATTGTGGATAATGACTTCGATTTACTGAATATATGCCCTTAATAAATCTTTTCTATGTGCTATATTAGATTCCAGGTGTTGCGCATGCAAATTCCTGCCAAAACTTGCATCCTGACGAATGCTGTCATTTATTGTGCATCATATATACCTTATGGATGCTTCCACTGAGGACCATATGTCATGTAATTATACATTCAGATATTCATTATTTTAAATTCTTTTCTTTTCATAGATATATTTGTTATTAATTCTTTAAACTGTATCATTACAGACACAAATCTGTCTCTATGCTAAATATGCATTCCTCGTCTTCGTCCTGAAGAAGCCCCACGGCGAAACGTGCGTTGGCGACTTCTGAGGAATATACAGTGGCTACCAATAATAACAATTTTTTGTATTATTTCTGTATTTTTTGTATTTATATGCTATCGAATTAAACATTTTTTTACTTACTTCCTTGGCCTTAAAGTCTGACCATCAATGTCCACTCGTTAGATATTGTTTCCCTTCTTTTATACTTTACAGATGTGGCCCATGTGAGTGCTTTCCTTACGTTTTTTCCCATTTCTTCTATTTTTTTCCCCCCCTTTTTTTCTTTTCACTCTTTTTTCTTTCTTCCCTTTCCCCCTTCCTTTTTTCTTCTCCTTCCTGTTCTTCCTTCTCCCTCCCTCTAGCTCCTCATCTTTTCCCTTCCTTTTTTTGAATCAATATCCACTCTACCAAGTCTTCGGCATGTTGCAGCTCAACACGGCCAGCTGCCGAAAACAAGAATGAGTGTGTCCAACGGCCACGTGCTAATGAGGATGCACCGTGTCCACGACCAGCACTGTTGTCTCTAGACGCAGAGCCTGTTTGCCCTTGTGGCTCTCTGCCTCTCCTTGTTGTCCTTCCAGACATACTAATGGCCTACAGAGGACAAAGGCAGTACACGCACCACGTAGCTTTATGGTGCACACTGCAGAGGACACGGGCAGTACACACCAAGTAGCTTTAGGTGCAAACTGCAGAGGACATGGGCAGTACACACCAAGTATCTTTAAATGCAACCTGCAGAGTACAAAGGCAGTACACACCACGTAGCTTTATGGTGCACACTGCAGAGGACACAGGCAGTACACACTACGTACTGTAGCTTTAGGTGCAAACTACAGAGGACACGGGCAGTACACACACTACGTAGCTTTAGGTGCAAACTGCAGAGGACAAAGGCAGTACACACACCACGTAGCTTTATGGTGCACACTGCAGAGGACACAGGCAGTACACACTACATAGCTTTAGGTGCAAACTGCAGAGGACACGGACAGTACACACCAAGTAGCTTTAGGTGCAAACTGCAGAGGACAAAGGCAGTACACACACCTCATAGCTTTAGGTGCAAATTGCAGAGGACACGGGCAGTACACACCACGTAGCTTTAGGTGCAAACTACAGAGGACAAAGGCAGTACACACACCACGTAGCTTTATGGTGCACACTGCAGAGGACACAGGCAATACACCACGTGAGAATACTGCAGCTAGCACAATCACCTGCCTGCCAGTAAATTAGGAAGAGCTGATCTAGCTAAACTATACAGTGTATAAATATATGTACAACACCTGGGATGCATATATATCCTCTACACACTATAACTTTAACTGATTAGCCTGCCTGCTCTATCTACCTAGAAAAAAATGACACTCTCTCTCTCTCTCTCTGTCTCTAACCACCGCCGCAACACACTACACAAGGCCGACCTGCAGGCGGCCTTTTATAGTGTGGGGCGTGTACTAAACCCCCTGAGCCATAATTGGCCATAGCCACCCTGGTGGCCAGCTTTGGCCAATTATTTGCGCGCTGTGATTGGCCAAGCATGCAGGTCATAGTGCATGCTTGGCCAATCATCAGCCAGCAACGTAAAAGACTACGATGAGCCGGGAAAATTAAGTTCTATACTTCTGAGCATGCGTCGATTTGTTTACGAGCATGCGTCGGAATTATGCTCTCAATCTTTTTCCAGCAGTTTTTCAGTTGGAAAAAGTCTGATGGAGCATACACATGGTCGGGATTCCCGACCAAAAGATCTCATCAGACTTTTTCCAACAGGAAAAGCGATCATGTGTATGGGGCATAATACATACAGTAGATAGCAACGAGTAAGCGGAGAAAGCTTTGACAGATGAGGGATTGATTTGCTAAAACCGGAAATCTGGTGCAGGTCTGTATAGAAACCAATCAGCTTGCAGGATTTTTTGTTTTTCGAAGCTTAATTGAACTATCTGAAGTTCAAACCTAATGTCCAGCTGCATCAGATTTTGCATTCTTCAGTTTTAGTAAATCAACTCCAAAGAGTCACTTAGGCAGAGAATGAAGCTTACGGCAGGAAACTTCTAGGCTTTAGTAGCTCCGCGTATCTCTGCGCCTCTGTCCACAGGTAGAAAACAATGCACTACGACTTCCTCAGGTGGCTTCGCTGTCAATGGTGGCCGCTGCTCCCTCTGTATACCCGTGAACTTCACAGCTTTGGCATCTCTTCAGTTTTAGAAAATCAACTTCAAAGAGTCACTCAGGCAGGGAATGAAGCTTACGGCAGTAAACTTCTAGGCTTTAGTATCTCCACGTATCTCGGCGCTTCTGTCCACATGTAGAAAACATTGCACTCCGACTTCCTCAGGTGGCTTGTGGCTCCGCTGCCAATGGTGGCCGCTGCTCCCTCTGTATACCCGTGAACTTCACAGCTTTGGCATTTCTTCAATTTTAGTAAATCAACTCCAAAGAGTCACTTAGGCAGGGAATAAAGCTTACGGCAGGAAACTTCTAGGCTTTAGTAGCTCCACGTATGTTGCTGCTTCTGTCCACATGTAGAAAACATCGCACTCTAACTTCCTCAGGTGGCTTGTGGCTCCGCTGTCAATGGTGGCCACTGCTCCCTCTGTATACCCGGGAACTTCACAGCTTTGGCATCCTGCGATACTTAATAATGTGAAAATGTGGAAGTTGCTTTATGTCCTACTGCCGTGCCGCCGACGAGCTCTGCCTGTGCTTTGCAACTTATATTAAGGAGAAATCCCAGGGTTATACACTCTGAATTTCACACTTTTGGCATCTTGCAATGCTGGAGGCTGCCTACTGTTCCACCGCCGCTGATAAGCTTTGCCTGTGCTTTGCATTTCATATATCATTTGCCTGCATATATGCAAAGGCTCCCTTTTCTTTAATTTGCCTTCTGCTTGAATATTTACTTGGAGATCTCAAACAATCAGTTTTAAACTCAATACATTGAAATTGCCGAGTGCTTACAATATCCAGTTGGAACTCGGTGCACTATTCTGATATACAGTTACATACTTCATTACAATTTGTCTGGACTCTCATTACTGGTAGTTATCATTTATAGATAGTGTTGGTCATTGATATGTTTACATGTCTATCTGCCATTCTAATAATAACCACTTGAAGACCAGACCTTTTCTGGCATTTTTTGTTTACATGTAAAAATGAGTATTTTTTTGCTAGAAAAATTCTTAGAACCCCCAAACATTATACACCATATTGCCAAAAGTATTGGGTCGCCTGCCTTTACATGCACAAGGACTGTAATGGTATCCCAGTCTTAGTCCGTAGTGTTCAGTATTGAGTTGGGCCACCCTTTGGAGCTACAGTATCTCACAAAAGTGAGTACACCCCTCAGATTTTTGTAAATATTTTATTATATCTTTTCATGTGACAACACTGAAGAAATGACACTTTGCTACATTGTAAAGTAGTGAGTGTACAGCTTGTATAACAGTGTACATTTGCAGTCCCCTCAAAATAAGTTAACACACAGCCATAAATGTCTAAACTGCTGGCAACAAAAGTAAGTACAGGACAAGGAGGTAAAAGTAAGTACACCCCTAAGTGAAAAGGTCCAAATTGGGCCCAAAGTGTCAATATTTTGTGTGGCCGCCATTATTTTCCAGCGCTGCTTTAACCCTCTTGGGCATGGAGTTCACCAGAGCCAGGTTGTCACTGGAGTCCTCTTCCACTCCTCCATGACGACATCACGGAGCTGGTGGATGTTAGAGACCTTGCGCTCCTCCACCTTCCGTTTGAGGATGCCCCACAGATGCTCAATAGGGTTTAGGTCTGGAGACATGCTTGGCCAGTCCATTACCTTTACCCTCAGCTTATTTAGCAAGGCAGTGGTCGCCTTGGAGGTTTCTTTGGGGTCGTTATCATGTTGGAATACTGCCCTGCGGCCCAGGCTCCGAAGGGAGGGGATCATGCTCTGCTTCAGTATGTCACAGTACATGTTGGCATTCATGGTTCCCTCAATGATCTGTAGCTCCCCAGTGCCGGCAGCTAGGCATGAGCCGAACACCCCCCAGGTCGGTTCACACCAAAATATGAGAACAGGCAAAAAATGTGTTCGAATACACGAACACTGTAAGGCCTCGTACAGACGAGAGGATATCCATTGGAAACGGTCCGCCGGACCGTTTCCAGCAGACATTTCTGCTTCTGATTTTGATCTGATGGGCTGTACACACCATCAGATCAAAATCCCAGCGGAAAATATACGCGGTGACGTGCCTCGCCGTCGCCGCGACGATGATGCGGCGACGTGCGCGACCCTGGAAGGTAAATACTTCCACGCATGCGTCGAATCACTTCGACGCATGCGAGGGATGGGGATCGCTTGGACTTATCCGGTGAGTCTGTACAGACGACCGGATCAGTCCAACGGACAGGTTTCCAGCGGATTGATTTCTTAGCATGCTAAGAAATTTTTATGCGCTTGAAAACCGTCGGCTGGAGAAATCTCCGCCGAAAATGTCCGTTAGGCCGTACACACGACTGGATTTGTCTGCTGGAACTGATCCGCGGATAAATCCCAACGGACAGATCCAGTCGTGTGTACGAGGCCTTAAAGTCTATGGGACACAAACATGAAAAATCAAGAGTGTTAATTTTAAAGGTTAATATGCAAGTTATTGTCATAAAAAGTGTTTGGGGACCCGGGTCCTGCCCCAGGGGACATGTATCAATGCAAAAAAAGTTTTAAAAACTGAAGTTCTTTCAGGAGCAGTGATTTTAATAATGCTTAAAGTGAAACAATAAAAGTAAACTATTCCTTTAAATTTCGTACCTAGGGGGTGTCTATAGTATGCCAGTAAAGTAGCGCATGTTTCACGTGTCTAGAATTGTCCCCGCACAAAATGTAATTTCTAAAGAAAGAAAGTAATTTAAAACTGCTTGTGGCTATTCATGTATTGTTGGGTCCCGGCAATACAGATCAAAGTCATTAAAAAAATGACAGGGGTTCCCCCCCGCCCAATCCATTAACAGGCTCTTTGGGTTTGGTATGAATATTAAGGGGAACCCCAAACCAATTTTTTTTTTTTTTAAACGTGGGTTTCCCCCCCAAATTCCATATCATGGAAAAATCATGACCCTGTGCCATTTTAAAAAAAATATATATACATTTAAGAAAAAGCGCCAATAGTGTCCGATGTGTCCGCCATAATGTCGCAGTCACGATAAAATCACTGATCACCAACGTTACTAGTAAAAAAGAAAAAATATTTATAAAAATGCCATAAAACTATCCCCTATTTTGTAAACGCTATAACTTTTGCGCAAACCAATCAATAAACGCTTATTGCAATTTTTTTTACCAAAAATATGTAGAACAATACATATCAAAAGTGTCGCTCTATTTTGTTTAAAGCGCAAAAAATAAAAACCGCAGGTGAGCAAATACCACCAAAAGAAAGCTCTATTTGTGGGGGAAAATGGACGTCAATTTTGTTTGGGAGCCACGTCGCACGACCGCGCAACTGTCAGTTAAAGCGACGCAGTGCCGAATCGCAAAAAGTGCTCTGGTCTTTGGGCAGCCAAATGGTCCGGGGCTGAAGTGGTTAATAACACAAATTAAATATGGTATTTTGTGCACACAACTCTTGTTTGCTAATCCCTAATAACATATATATTTCTTTACAAACCCGTTTTTGAGTGTGGTGCCATTAAATTCCCAATTTTCTCTATTCAATATCCTCTCCATCACAGGTTCTTATCACAGAACCTCCCCCCATCACAGACCCCCCTCATTACAGATCCCCCCCTATTAGCATACCTCACTATCTAAAGTTTATACTGACCTTTATCGGGACTGTCCGTTCCATATGTCAAGGCACAAAGTACTTTGGAAGTAGCGCAATCCGACTCAAACTCAGATTGTCATAAAAGCACTACTGTGTCATAAATATAACACACAAAACAGGATATGGCCGGGCGTTATTTCCATTAAACCAATAGAGACTGTCCACATATAATTCTACCACCAATAGGGGACGGACCCATCTACATGGGATGTAATCTTTTACACCCCAAATACGTGGTCTCCCATTATGAACATGCACCAGCCAATTTGTATATTACATCAGTAATACAAATATCACAAGATTTTTGTTAATTCTTCTTTCTGTAAAAGCAATCTGACCACAACGTCTAGGCATCTCGCCAATTTACTGCTTGGCACACTAGCTTCTTCTGATCTCTACAGAAATGTATTGCTTGATATATTAACTGTAACTACTTGTAGCGCCTGTGTACTTTCAGTCCAGGTGCTATTTTAACTTAGGAGGGGGATAAGAGAGTTAGTTGGCTCTCATCCAAGTAATTTGTGCAAATCGGGCCTCTGTTCTGGGTGGGCTGTGCTGTTGGTTCATTCTGTGTTCCTGAGGTGTTTTTCCACCCCGGGGCGGCAGGTGGTGGCAGTGGAGTTCAGGTTGGAGTGCCTCCTGCCAGCAGCCAATCAGGAGGGTTTTTCCCTCGTGGGGCATGCTGGGGGAGGGTATTTCTTGAGCGGACGCCTTTGGGCGGGGTTCTTGTTCCGGGTGTGGCGCCCACCTTCAGGGTGACCACACATCACGGGCCCCGGCGATATGGCCTACCAGGCCGGGGCGCACGTGCTACGCGGTGTTCTTGGTCCCGGGACCATGTTGGCCCGGGACAACTGAAGCTATGGTGGGGCCCCAGTGATCGACTGGGTTCCCAAGTTCTGAGGAGAGATCCCAAGCGAGATAGCTGTTCGGTGAGGAGTCAGCCTGAGGAGAGCCAAGAGTCAGGCAATCCAATAGGGCCTTGACGATTCATCAGGGATCAGGGTGACCAGACACTGAGAGGTTGGATGTCAGCAACCTGTCAGTCAGTGACCCAAAACTAGAAAACTACCTGAGGGAGATTCAGGCACTAAATTCACTGAGGAAGATTCACTTCATAATCTACCTTCTAGGGAAGGGCCTGTGGCAGAGGTTCTTCCCTGATATTCATTTGCACCAGGCCTGTGGCAGAGGCTCCACTCTAAATTTCCCTACCAAGTCTGTGGCAGAGACTTGTTTCTTCTCAAAGTTCCGAGTGATACCCTGGCTGCCAGTTCGGTGTGAGAGGCCTGTCCAGGTACACTATACCCACTCCAGCTGGAGTGGCGACGAAGTTAAACTGTCGCTGGAAGCAGGATTGTTTCCGTCGTTGTTAGGCCTGAATCTGCAATTCTCCTCCTCACCCATCTTTTACCTGTCTACCTCAAGTTTACTGTTGCCGTGTTGGGCAAGAATAAAAGCACAAGAAAGACACCTGCTGCTTGGACATTCCATTATTGCTGCTCTCAACTATCTACCCCTAGACGCTCATAGAGGTAACACGCCATCCCAATCTATAACCAGCGGCTCCTGCGGGGGTAGCGCTACATACAAATCTAAGCATAGCGGATGGTTGCTACTAGTTACTAACATCCATCATATCACCCTGCTGCCAGACCTCCATATATGACTCTCAGAGACAATGAACAATCATTTCCTTTGTTTTGTTTTTGTTTATTTGGGGGATATAACTTTAGTTGGGGGAAATGGATATGGGATGCCCATAGAACTGATCACTTTGCCATCATGGTTACTGAATTGGTTAAATGAATTGAGCTTTTAAAGAATTGATAGACTCTAATATTCACAGTCACTTCCCCTGCATAACTCCTGCAGACTATTGCTCCTCCTCTGAATCAACTCCCGCAGATTGTTACTTCCAGGACTCCTCTCCTCCTGCACAAACTTCACTGTGAACTATTAGGCCCTGTACACACGGTCGGACAAAACCGATGAAAACAGACTGAAGTTCAGTTTCATTGGTCCAAACCGAACTGTGTGTGGGCCCCATCGGTCCGTTATCCTTCGGTCGCAAAATTTAGAACTTGCTTTAAAATTGAACCGATGGACGCTTAACCGATCGGTCAAAACCGATGGTTAGTACGTAAAAGCATCGGTTCCAAACCCGGGCATGCTCAGAATCAAGTTGACGCATGCTTGGAAGCATTGAATTTCATTTTTCTCAGCACGTCGTTGTGTTTTACGTCACCGCGTTGGACTCCATCGGTTTTTGAACTGATGGTGTGTAGGCACATCAGACCATCAGTCTGCTTCATCGGTTAACCGATGAAACTGAACTTCAGTCCGTTTTCATCAGTTTGGACTGATCGTGTGTACAGGGCCTTAGCCTTTCCGCCTCATCATCTTGACTTTACACCAAGGATTACTCTGAATAGTCCTATGTGGTGCCTGGTTACTTTGAAGTACCGGTGCTATTTAAATTTAAAGGGAGATCAGAGTGTAGTTAAACTCTGATCCAAATTGTTATGCTTAAAACAGGGTCTCTGTCTCAGCTTGGCTGTGCTGTGGGCTCATTCTGTTGTACTGGGGTGTTCTTCCCACCCCAGTACGGTAGATGGCAGCAGTGGAGTCAAGGTTTGGGTGCTCTTCCCCAGCAGCCAGTCAGCAGGGTGTAGCCTCGCTGTGCATGCTGGGGGAGGGTATTTATGGGGCAGACGCCATTGGTTCTGGGTCTTCTTCGTCCAGTGTGGAACCCACCTTTAGGGTGGCCACATCACGGCGCCCCGTCGTTATGGCCTACCTGGCCGGGGCATGCGTGCCACGTGGTGTTCCTGGTTCCGGGCCATATTGGCCCGGAACATCTGAGCAGCGATGGGGACCCAGTTAGCGACTGGGTTCCCACCTTTGAGGATCCCAAGCTGTACTGTGTAATGATCCTGTCTTGATATAATTGTGATTAATTGGATCTCAGCTGCGGAGGTTTCTCAGGTATAAACCAACAGTCACTCTATTAACTGGTTAAAGAGTTAATGGTTTAAATCATCACAACCTCAGATAGAATCCCAAAGTAATCAAGAAGCTTATTGTGTCATAAGCATATCTTATGTACCAATCAGTAATAACTAAGGTATCTAACTGAGCAGGTAGCGTATGTTTTTAGTAGAATAAACTGAAATAAAGTCTGTGGTTCAGTACAGTGCTAATGAATCAAGTAACGTTGCTTATTCCAGCCTTAGCGATGATGAATATTTAATCATAATGTCAGTAAATCAGGTAAGGATATTTATAAATATACAGAGTTCCTTTTGAGGTTCAGCTTAATACACCCTGAGTGATATTAGCATGAAAGAAAAGGATACTTGCGGTCAGGGCTTTTTTTCTCAGAGAATAGGAGCAGGAACTCCTTCCTTCTGAGTCACCTTTTGTGTCCACCCCCTACCCACCTCCAAGCACCATTCACTGGTTTTACCCCCTACCCACCTCCAAGCACCATTCACTGGTTTTTACCTCCTACCCACCTCTGAGCACCATTTCTTGGTTCCACCCCCTACCCACCTCCGAGCACCATTCTTTGGTTCCACCCAACCCCAACCTCCAAGCACCATTCCTTTTCTCCACCCCTTACCCACCGTTCCTTGGTTCCACCCCCTAACCACCTCCAAACAGCATTCATTGGTTTCACCCCCTACCCACCTATGAGCACTATTCCTTGGTTCCACCCCCTACCCACCTCCAAGCAGCATTCATTGGTTTCACCCCCTACCCACCTCTGAGCAACATTTTTTGGTTCCACCCCCTACCCACCTCCAAACACCATTCCTTGTGCCACCCCCTATCCACCGCCAAGCACCATTTCTTGTGCCACCCCCTATCTACCTCCGACCACCTTTACTTTTCTCCCTACCCTATCCACCTCCGAGCACTATTCCTTGGTTCCACCCCCTACCCACCTCCGAGCACCATTACATACATTCAGAGCTGGAGGTGCCGGAACTGCGTTCCCCCGCGTTCCTGCTGAAAAAAAGCCCTGCTTGCGGTACTGCTGTCATCAGATGAGGAGGTTGTAATCCCAGTGCTTTGCTGCAGGCTGTTCAGAATCCTTGCTGTAGTCAGTGGACATAGGCTGGTAAGGAATGCCTGTAGAGCTGCTGCCTGGAGGGGCTTGGACTGAAGTCTGGAGCGGTTGTGCTGGTCCCAATGGTGGATGGGGAGACTCTGGGTACTGGAGCAGGTTCTCTGGGGAGTCTTGAGTGGCTTCCAGGTGACGGCAGGGGTCCAACAAAATAGCGGAACACCCTGCCGTCATTACTGGCGATTTAAATAGCCGCCAGGGCGCGGGAAACAGCGCAGCATGCTGGGGCGCACTTCCGCGTTCCAGCGTGGAACGCAAACAGTGGCGCGGCGGAAGTGACGTGGCCAGAGCTGAGAGAGGAGCGCAGCCGAGGGAGAGAGGTAAGGCTGCGCTCATCTTGTATAAAATAACGCCAGTGGCGTTACATACTGCTGTTCGGTGGGGAGTCCATCTGAGGAGCGCCAATGAGAGGCTGGCGATCCAAAAGGATTTCGACAAACCACCGGGGATCAAGGTAGCCGGACTCTGAAGGATTGATCACCTGTCAGTCGGTACCTGGGCGACATTAAGAAGGAGATCCAGCCGTAATTCACCTAAGGAGGATTGCCTCCGTAACTGCAATCAGAGAGGGCCTGTGGCAGAGGTGTCTCCCTGAAGTCCATTCAGGAGGGTCTGTGGCAGAGACTTTATCCTACAAATGTTCAAGTGATACTTCAGCTGCCAGGTCAGTGAGAGGGGCCTGTCCGGGTACACGAAACCCACTCAGGCAGGAGTGGTATGGAAAGTGTTACATATGGGAACAGGATTGTTCCAAATACTATGCCTGAATCTGCTGTTCTCCGTCTTCCTGCAAACTCTATCCCTTTCATCACCAGTTCATTGTTTTTACCCGGCTGGGTAATAAAGAGAACAGCAAAGACACTTGTTGCGGACATTCATTTACTATTTCTATATGCACCATTCACCCCTAGGAATTCAGAAGAGCCACAAGGTAAATGTGCCACCCAAAACAAACCAGCAGCTCCTCCGGGGGTAGTGCTACACCTAGATCAGGGGTGCCCAACCTTTTGAAGAGCGAGGTCCACTTAAGTGGCTTGGTAACCGGTCGCGGGCCACAATGAGTGGAGGGGCAGATGACAGACAGGGCCGGATTTGCTCTCCCTGCTGCCCCAAGGCCAGGTTCCGCAATGCACCCCCTCCCTGCCAACCGAACCACCCCCCCAAATCAACGGAGAATGGCAACTGGTTAGTTCAAATTTTTTTTTTTTTTTTATCACTTTTTTTTATTCTGTAGCTTGTCGTTTACTTTCTTTTATTTTTGTATAATTTTCTTATTTATTTTAATATTATTTTTCTTATTCTTCACTTTTTAATACATTTTTTATTTGTATAATTTAATTATTATTTATTATTTTTATTTTTTTTATCAATTTTTTTCACTTAACTTAATTGCTATCACACAGGAGAAAGCAATTCCCTGTGTGATAGCTATTGGAGGTGACAGGTTCTCTTTATTGACCCTGTCACCTCCAAAACAGGAGTCCTAGCACTGTGCTAGAACTCCTGTCACAGCTGAGATGGGAAGAGCACAGCTCACCCCTCTCACTGTGTACATCGGCGGCAGGGACAGTCACAGGAGACAAACTCGGTGGCCTGGGGGAGGACAGAGTACCGAAGACAGAGCCAGTAGAGAGAGGTATGTGGGGGGAGGGGAGGACGGACGGCAGCACACATTTTACAAGTGATTGCGGCGACATCACCGAAATCACTTGTTAACGAGCGAGCGGATTCCAGAGAGCAACATACCGCCCTTAACTAGCCGTCGGGGGATTCCATGCCACTGCCGCCCCTCTGCACCCTGCCGCCCCAAGGCCCGGCCTTGGTGGCCTTGTGGGAAATCCGGACCTGATGACAGGTCCATGTCCACTCTGCATATGCAGAGTGGACATGGACATGGCCCACTATACTCTACTCTATGGGCCCTCTGATCCGATCTGCCCAGATGGAAGGAGAAGGATCCCCCCTTTATCAGATTGAATTGGAGGTAGGTGGGTATATGGCCACAAGTCCATTTACATCTGTGGCTCAAAAGAGGTGACCAGGGGGTCCGATTGGGTCAGACTGATCATGTCAAAGGGGCCTAAGGCTGCTTTCACACTCATGCGCTGTGGTTTACCCACACCGAGGGTGCAGCACAGTGCACCTGTGGCTTTTCTGTGAGTTAGCTGCACTTTGTCATAGACTTCTATTATATCCTGCAGGTGTGGCGCACATTCTGAAGTGCACCAAACCCACAGCTAATAATAGAAGTCTATGGCAAATTGCAGGTAACCCACAGGTGTTCTGCAGTTTGAAAGCAGCCCAGTAACCACTGCAGAAGAAATATGCCCAAATATATGTAGCACTACCCCGAAGGAGCTGCTGGATATTTTCGGGCGGCATGTTACCTCTATTTCCTCACCGTCCAGGGTACTAGATGAGAGCTGAAAAAGTTTCATGTCCACACTTTGCACTTCTTTTTCTGAGGCCTCGTACACACCAGCGGACATGTCCGATGAAAACGGTCCGCGGACCGTTTTCATCGGACATGTCCGCTGGGATAATTTGGTCTGATGGCTGTACACACCATCAGACCAAATTTCCCGCGGACAGTATATGCGGTAATGTGGCCGTGACGATGATGCGGCGACGTGCGCGACCCTGGAAGGTCAATGCTTCCACGCATGCGTCAAATCACTTTGACGCATGCGAGGGCTTTCGGCCGAGCGGACATGTCCCGTGAGTCGTACAGACGACCGAACATGTCCGACGGACAGGCTTCCAGCGGACATGTTTCTTAGCATGCTAAGAAACATTTGTTCTCTGGAAACCTGTCCGCTAGGCCGGGAATCCGGTCCGGTCGGCCGTACAGACAACCGAACATGTCCGCGGAAACTGGTCCGCAGACCAGTTTCAGCAGACATGTTCGGTCGTGTGTACGAGGCCTAAGATTTATTTGCTGAACTTGGTAAAATAATAAAATAAGTGAATGAAGAGGTGGAAGGGTAACAAGTACATATGTTCAGGTGCATTGTTTCAATCCGGAAACACTCCTGCTTCCAGTGTCACCACTTCTAACCAGAGTGGGTTTTGTGCACCCGGATAGGTTTCTCTCACTAGCCTAGCAGCCGGAATGACACACGGTAAATGGTACAGTCTCTGCCACAGACCTTCCCACATATGGAGACACTTTTCCGTCCAGAATCCTCACAGTACAGGATTCAGCACCCGGATCTCTCCAGAGTAACTTCTTGCAGAACTTGAAACTGACTGGCGATCACCATCGAGCCTTTCAGTAAACGGTGCATCCTTCGATAAAGTTCAAGGCCTCTCTTGAGACACCAGCCTCGTGCTTGGTCCTCTCCAAGTTAGGTCCTTCATCAATCGGCTTCCTCCCTCCAGGACGGACAGCACAGGATCACCTTCCAATGTGTAGACCCAATCTGCCTACTGGGCCTACTCAGAAGGTCACAACCCCGGACCAATGTGGTCCCGGAGCCAGGATTACAGGAACACGCACCTCCGGCCAGGAGGGCCACACACGGAGGGGTGGTGGGATGACAGACCCAGGATCAACGACCCCAGTCCAGTGACATCTGTCCCTTAAGTACCCCTCCCCAGCATGCACAGCGGGACGATCAAGACCACTGATTGGCCGCAGAGGGAAAATACTCAAATCACCTTGACCTAGCTGCTGCCACCCTGGGCCTGGAGTAACAACTACACCCCAGGAGAACAATAGTGGTCACTCACAGCACAGCCATGGCTGGAACAGAAGCCAAATTTGCTCAAAATCATACATGTCTGAGTAAACTAACTCTCAGATCTTGTGATGGAGCTAAATAAAATGATTATTTTTGTGTTTGTTACTTTTTCCTAAACCATTGTCCCTTACTTGTTTGGAGCGTTCCTTGATCTTCATGGCAGTGTGTGGTTAGTGGTGCCTCTTGCTTAGGTGTTGCAGCCTCTGGGGCCTTTCAAAAACATGTGTATATGTAATGAAAGATCATGTGACACTCGGATTGCACACAGGTGGACATCATTTCACTAATTATGTGACTTCTGAAGGTAATTGGTTGCACCAGAGCTTTTTATGGGCTTCATAAGGCCCCTTTCACATTGGACCTGTAGCCGCGGTGGCGGTATATCGCTGCTAAAAATAGCGGCGCTATACCGCCGGGATTGCCGCGGGAATCGGCCGCTAGCGGTGCGGTATTAACCCCCGCTAGCGGCCGATAAAGGGTTAATACCGCCCGCAATGCACCTCTATAGAGGCGCATTGCGGGCGCTATTGCCGCGGTTTACCATTGTTTTTAATGGGAAGGAGCAGTGAAGGAGCGGTATACACGCCGCTCCTCTCACCACTCCAAAGATGCTGCTGACAGGAGATTTTTTTGTCTCCCGCCAGTGCATCGCCTCAGTGTGAAAGCCCTCCGGCTTTCACATTGAGGTAACTGGGCAGGAGTTTTTCAGGCGGTATAGCAGCGCTATTTCTAGCACTGTACCGCCTGAAAAACTCCTCAATGTGAAAGGGGCCTAACAAAGAGGGTGAATACATACGCACATGCCAATTATCAGTTTTTATTTTTTTTCGTTTTTTTCACAGTAAGAGCTGTGAAAATGTGGAACAGACTCCCTCCAGAGGTGGTTCTGGCCAGCTCAGTAGATTGCTTTAAGAAAGGCCTGGATTCTTTCCTAAATGTACATAAAATAACTGAGTACTAAGATTTGTAGGTTAAGTTGATCCAGGGTAAATCCGATTGCCTCTCGGGGGATCAGGAGGGAATTTTTTCCCCTGCTGTAGCAAATTGGATCATGCTCTGCTGGGATTTTTTGCCTTCCTCTGGATCAACTGTGGGTATGGAGTTGGGTGTATGGGATTGTATTGTGTTTTTTATTTTGTTTGTTTATTTTTTTGAGGTTGAACTGGATGGACTTGTGTCTTTTTTCAACCTGACTAACTATGTAACTATGTAACTATGTAACTATGTTATTTCTGAAAAATAGTTTTATGTATATATTTTTCTAATTTTACTTCACCAACTTAGTCTATTGTGTTCTGATCCATCACATATAATTTAGATTAAAAAACATTGAACTAAACGCTGTAATGTAACAAAATAGGTAAAAAGGCAAGGGGGGGGTGAATACTTTTGGGCACCAGTTCTCAAAAAGGATATTGGGGAACTGGAGAAAGTGCAAAGAAGGGAACCAAACTGATACGAGGAGGAACTGAATTTATTCTCTCTTGAAAAGAGGAGATTAAAGGGGGTGTAAAGGTACAATTTTTTTCCCCTAAATTGCTTCCTTTACCTTAGTGCAGTCCTCCTTCACTTACCTCATCCTTCCATTTTGCTTTTAAATGTCCTTATTTCTTCTGAGAAATCCTCACTTCCTGTTCTTCTGTCTGTAACTCCACACAGTAATGCAAGGCTTTCTCCCTGGTGTGGAGTGTTGTGCTCGCCCCTCCCTTGGACTACAAGAGAGTCAGGACGCTCACTAACACACAGCTCCTTTCTCTATCTGCACCGTAGAGACCGTCCTGACTCTCCTGTAGTCCAAGGGAGGGGGCGAGCACGACACTCCACACCAGGGAGAAAGCCTCGCATTACTGTGTAGAGTTACAGACAGAAGAACAGGAAGTGAGGATTTCTCAGAAGAAATAAGGACATTTAATAGCAAAATGGAAGCATGAGGTAAGTGAAGGAGGACTGCACTAAGGTAAAGGAAGCTAGTTAGGAAAAACATTTTTTACCTTTACAACCCCTTTAAGGGGGGATATGATCAACATGTACAAAATACGTAAGTGGTGATTCACATAAAGGAGCACTTGAGTCTCTTAAATGCTGTCTTACAGGAGTTTAAATGTGAGTTTGCATTTTGATTTTTAATAAATGTATGCTCTAGTGGTTTTACACAATGGAGCTTGCTTTCTTTTTACATTCTACTTTAATTTTGGTGTGAGATCCTGTCTGCTGGCACTGATAAGGAGCTGGGGTGGCATTCCTGCTGATTTATATTGCTGGTTGAGCTCTTAACCCATAGAGGTGCAACATGCTTGCATGACCATTATAATCATTTGTCATACATATTTGGTAAATGGCGTGATCACAGTGGTGTGAGGAGCACGTCTTGGAACATTTAAAGTAGAATTATAGGCAAAACTTTTTATTTTTATTTTAGATAAAGTGAGGGAGGGTTATAACCCTTGCAGACATAATACAAGAGATGGTCAGAGACTGCAGACATGATAGAAGATAGAGAGCATTGGGGGGAATGGAGAGCACTGCAGAGGGGGCTGGAGAGCATGGGGGTTCAGAAAGCAAAGGGGATCGGAGAGCACTGGGGGTGGGGGTTATAACCCCCTTTAAGGTTTATTTTTTGCCCTCTTTGTCCCAGTGGGAAGATGTACCTTCACTTCCTGCACCGTAGCCAAAACAGGAAGTAAGAGGAAATCCCTGCAAATTAGGAGAATCTCACTAACGGGGTCACAGACAGCAATAAAAAGTGACAGGTGTTCCAATCCGTCTGCAGACATACTACATAAGATGGTCAGAGACAGCAGACATAGTACAGGAGATGGTTAGAGACTGCAGACATAGTACAGAAGATGGTCAGGGACTGCAGACGTGATATAAGAGATCAGAGACTGTGGACATGATATAAGAGAAGGTCAGAGACTGCAGACATAATACAAGAAATGGTCAGAGACCGCAGACATGATAGAAGATAGAAGAGGACTAGGGGGGGGCCGGAGAGCATTGGGGGGAATGGAGAACATTGCAGGGGAGCTGGAGAGCACCAGGTGGCTGGAGAGTACATAGGGTCAGAAAGCACTGGGGGGGGCAGGGAGAACTGGGGGGGTGGACATAGAGCACGTGGGGGTCAGAGATCACTAGGGGAGTTGGAGAGCACTGGGGGGAACAGGAGAGCACTGGGGGCAACAGGAGAGCACTAGTGGGGGGGTGGAGAGCACTGGGGGGTCTGTAGAGCATGGTGGGATGGAGAGCACCGGGGGGGTCGGAGTGAACTGCGGGTTACAAATAAATAGGTTCTGATATGGTGCCTAAATGCTATGGGCCATATTCTCAAAGAATTTACGCCGGCGTATCAGCAGATACGTCGACGTAAGTCCGATTCTAAGGCCGTCCTATGTTTAAGTGTATTCTCAAACTGAGATACACTTAAACATGCCTAAGATACGACGGCCTGCGCCGTGGTATCTTAGGCTGCAATATCTACGCTGACCGCTAGGTGGCGTTTCCTTTGCGGTCAGCGTAGAATATGCAAATGACTAGTCACGCCGATTCTCTAACGTACGCTTGCCCGTCGTAGTGATTTTACGTCGTTTCCGTAAGCGGTACGCGGCGTAAAGATAAACATGCCCCCTAGGTGGCGTACTCAATGTTAAGTATGGCCGTCGTTCCCGCGTCGAAATTTGAAAATGTAACGTCGTTTGCGTAAGTCGTCCGTGAATGGCGATGGACGCCATTTACGTTACCGTCAAAACAAATGACGTCCGTGAGACGTCATTTAGCGCAATGCACGTCGGGTAATTTACCCGACGGAGCATGCGCATTACGATCGGCGCGGGAGCGCGCCTAATTTAAATGATCCACGCCCCTTACCGGGATCATTTGAATTAGGAGTGCTTGCGCGGGTGGACTTTACGCTACGCCGCCAAAAGTTTAGAGGTAAGTGGTTTGGGAATCAGGCACTTGCCAGTTAAACTTGCGGCGGAGTAACGTAAAGGACATACGTTACGCCGCCGGAGATCTCTAAGAATATGGCCCTATGTCTCCATCCCTTATTCGTACCTACATAAATCAAATCAAATGCCCATGGGATTTTAAATGAGGCATAACATTGAGTAGATTATATATAAAGATACATTTTTTGAGTGTTACATGAAGATGGAATATGAAAACCCAAAGTTCCACCTGTGAAAAAGTCCCACCTGTGAAACAAAAGAGTTAAATAAAGTAGAATCCTAATCTCTATAAACAGAAGCCACCCACCAAGGACTGGGATGGTGATAATAATGGGGGATTTTAACTACCAGGAAATTGACTGGAGTAATGGTACTGCTGGGACAGTTAAAGTGCAAAAATGTATAAACCTATTACCAGACATTTTTAAGTACATGCTTGAAATATCGAATATACCTATGTTTTGGTTACACATTTGTACTAACCTATGACCTTTTACAATAATTAAAATTGTTTGTAAACAGTTAATTGAGGCCTTGACTAGGAATGATGCATGCTGGATCTGGTAATCTCAAACCATGCAGTTTATTAGCAATATTCATATAAAGCAGACCTCAAATTTTCTACTCGCCTACTCGCATTTTGCAAGTGGAAAACGAGAAGCTGGGCTGCCTGGGAGTGGGGGGGGGGGTGAGCACTGCCGGTGGGGTTGATCGGGAGCTGTTCTCTCACTGTTCACCCCGTGGCAGAGAGCATGAAGGTAGAGGAGAGCCGCGGTATCACCGAGCGGTATAGCCCGCTGTAACAGCCTTTCATTGAACTTTCCTCCACTCTGCTCGCTCTCACACACAGCGCCGCCTCCTCCTAACCCGTGCCTGTAATAGACAGAATGCGCATCCAATGCTGGGAGGTGTTCTGTCTATTTCAGGCGCGGGTTAGGAGGAGGCGGGGCTATGTGTGAGAGCGAACAGAGCGGAGGAAAGTTCAAATTTAAGCTGTTACAGCGGGCTATACCGCTCGGTGATCCTGTGGCTCTCCTCTTCCCCCTGTCATGATCTGGCCACCAATGGGGGCACAGTGAGTCTGTAATGGGAGCACAGTGAGGCTGCAATGGGGGCACAATGAGTCTGCAATGGGGGACAATGAGGTTGAAATGGGGGGCACAATGAGACTGCAATGGGGGGCACAATGAGACTGCAATGGGGGGCACAGTGAGGCTGTAATGTGGGGCACAATGAGGCTGCAATGATGGGCACAGGTGAGCCTGCATTGATGGGCACAGGTGAGGCTGTGCTGAGGGGAACTGATAAAGTTGTTGTTAATATTTATTTTTGTAACTTAATTCTGCATAAAACATTTAAGTGTCATTTCAGGAGATAATTTATGAGGGTGTGATTAGCGGCAGAATTAGGGGCGGGGCATGGCAGGGGTTGGACGGGAAAACTGGTGGCGAGTAACCCTTGAGGCCTGGCTAGTGGCTCAAGACTTGAAATTTTGAGCCCTGATATAAAGGATCATCTGGGTAGCAGTGGCCATAACATGAGTTTATTTAATGTTAGCTGTCCCGTTATTATCCCATAGTTTGTAGATGCTATAACGTTTGCGTAAACCAATCAATATAGGCTTATTGGGATTTTTTTTTACCAAAAAAAAATAGCAGAATACATATTGGCCTAAATTGATGAAGAAATTAGATTTATTTTTTTATTATTGGATATGTTTTATAGCAGAAAGTAAAAAAATATATATACATATTGTTTTTTTTTCAAAATTGTTGGCTTTTTTTTTATTTATATCGCAAAAAAAAAAAACGCAAAGGTGATCAAATACCACCAAAAGAAAGCTCTATTTGTGGGAAAAACTGACATAAATTGTATTTGGGTACAGTGTCACACGACTGCGCAATTGTCAGTTAAAACAATGCAGTGCAGTATCGCAAAAAATGGAAGGGGGGGTAAACCTTCTGGGAACTGAAGTGGTGAAACAGAAACTTATGCCGCGTACACACGATCGGAATTTCCGATGGAAAAAGTCAGATGGACTTTTTCCATCGGATTTTCCGATCGTGTGTAGCACCATCGGAGTTTAGATATAGAACATGTTCTATTTTTTTCCGATGGAATTCCGATGTGATTTGGTCGGGCAAAAGCCTGATCGTGTGTACGCGGCATTAGAATTATGCTAGCACCAAAAAAAAAAAAAATTTTATGAGGTGGTGCTCTTACATAGAACATACCCTCTCCCTATCGGAAAGACTGTCGTTGATGTCTTCTTTTAATGGTATCTTAAGGCCTCTTTGATCCACTGTTTAGGCAAATTGAAGTTCCTAGTTTCCTGATCAGCATTTCTCTACCCTTTTTGTTTATCTACTTGTTTTTTGCCCACATCTCCAGAACTGTGGGCCAGATTCACAGAAGAGATACGACGGCGTATCTCCTGATACGCTGTCGTATCTCTGTGATCCGCCCGTCATAACTATGCGACTGATTCATAGAATCAGTTACGCATAGATAGCCAAAAGATCCGACAGGTGTAATTGACTTACACCGTCGGATCTTAGGATGCAATTCTATGCCGGCCGCTAGGTGGCGATTCCATAGCGGTCGGCGTAGAATATGCAAATGACTAGTTACGGCGATCCACGTGTTCGTCGCAATCCCGTACGTCGTCGCTAGTCGTTTTTACCCGTCGCAAAGTTACACCTGCTTTAACATGGCTTATCTTTAGATCAGCCATGTTAAAGTATGGCCGTCGTTCCCGCGTCGAATTTCGATTATTATTTTTTTTGCGTAAGACGTCCGGGAATACGAAACGCCGTAACGCACGTCGCATTTAAAAAAAAACGTTGGTGCGCCGTAATTTCGCGCAATGCACGTCGGGAAATTTCCCAACGGAGCATGCGCAGACCGTTCAGCGTGGGAACGCACCTAATTTAAATGGTGCCCGCCCCATTTGAATTAGGCGGGCTTGCGCCGAGCGCATTTACGTTACACCGCCGCAAGTTTACAGGTAAGAGCTTTGTGAATCAGGCACTTACGCTGTAAACCTGCGGCGGTGTAATGTAAATGGGATACGTTACGCCGCCGCGGTGTAACTTAATTGTCTGTGAATCTGGCCCTGTGTTTTTTTTTGGGGATAGGCCATCCCCACCATCCTGAAATGGTTATTGTAAAAGCATGGGTAAGAATAAGAATTGTAAAAAGTCTACTGAACATGAACAGTGTTCTACAAGGGTAACATATACCACAAACCAGTTAAGAGTCATCAAAACCGTACGTTAGTTTTCTCTTCCAGTACCATGCAAGACAGCTAACCTCCACGCTGATATTAACACCACATACTGTATGTATGTAAAAGTTGAATGTTACATACGTTAGTTGTCATACTAGAAGACCTTATTATTTGCAAAAAATAAGGACGACTCATGTAATTGGACATGTGATTGCCATCATCCCTTATAACATACCACATTGTGAAAACCTTTATTTGGGGATTTTTAAGGCAATAAAAAACGTTTATATTATTAAATAAAAGTAATTTATTGTACAAACATTTATAGAAAAATTCATTGGAATTTCAACATATTGTAGGTAAATACAAAAACCACTTCCATACCGCGCCTATTCTGGCACTTCTCTCCTTCATGTAAAAATCATCATTATTTTGCTAGAAAATTACTCAGAACCCTCAAACATTACATATATTTTTTAGCAGACACCCTAGGGCAGGGATAAGCAATTAGCGGACCTCCAGCTGTTGCAAAACTACAAGTCCCATCATGCCTCTGCCTCTGGGTGTCATGCTTGGGGCTGTCAAGAGTATTGCTATGCCTCATGAGACTTGTAGTTCTGGAACAGCTGGAGGTCCGCTAATTGCATATGCCTGCCCTAGGGAATAAAGTGGCGGTCATTGCAACATTTTAAACTCGCATGGTATTTGCGCAATCATTTTCAATATCGGTTTCACTAAATAAAAAATAACAAAACAGTAAAGTTAGCACAATTTTTTTGTATAATGTGAAAGATGATGTTACGCCGAGTAAATGGATACCTAACTTGTCACGCTTTAAAATTGCGCACACTCATGGAATGGCGCCAAAACTTTGGTACTTAAAAATCTCCATAAGCGACGCTTTATTTTTTTTTTACAGGTTACCAGTTTAGAGTTACAGAGGAGGTCTAGTGCTAAAATTATTGCTCTCACTCTAATGCACGCAGTGATACCTCACATGTGTGGTTTGAACAGCGTTTACATATGTATCACCTCTGAGTGTGAGGTAATTGGGACAGGGGTGTTTTAATTTTTTTTTTTTTTATTATTTTACTTAAAGTGGAGTTTCCATCCCAAAATGTTTTTTTCATTATTGTGCTCATTAGACCTAAAAAAATAAAAAAATAAAAAATAAATGTTTTACTCAGCTGGAAATGCCTGTTGCTATGCAGTCCCACAAAATCTGCCTTTTGAATCACCTAGGATCCTGACATCATCTCCCTCTAATGCTCCTGGGAAATGTGTGTCATCATTTCCCAGGATGCAGTGCACTACCCAATTATCACTCCCCATCCAAGACTTCCTTGTGGGCTTCACAATGCCCACAAGCAAAATGACAATGGTGTGGACATAGTTTTATAAACTAACTTTTTTTAATAACTATACGGAGCGGCGGCGGATTGTAAAATAGCAAGTGACCGGATTTATATTATAAAAATGCATGATGAAAGGACATACATTTAAAAAATGCAAATTGTGGTTGGAACCCCGCTTTAAATTTTTTAAAAAATTTTTTATCACTTTTATTCCTATTACAAGGAATGTAAACATCCCTTGTAATATAAATATATTGTGACAGGTCCTCTTTATGGAGAGATGCGGGGTCAATAAGACCCCACATCTCTCCTCCAGGCTGGAACGCATGAGATCGTGAAAGAAATCACATGCTTTCAGCCGCGATTGGGGCTTTGTTTACTTCCGACGTGCCCAGGCCTCCGACGGTCATAGAGATGGTCACAGAAATCTCTATCCTCCTCATCCGGCGTCGGCCGATTCGTTCTCCGGGCCTCCGATGGCACGGGAGAGCCCGGAGAAGCACCGGATGGCGGCATGAGGGGGGATGTCCCCTCCCGCCGCCTATAAGAACAATCAAGCAGTGGAAACACAGCTATGATTATTCTTATGGTGCGCAGAATTGCCGCCTGAAAAGAAGGATATCTGAATGATGCCTGTAGCTGCAGGCATCATTCAGATATCCCCCCTAAAGTCCAGGACGTCATATGATGTCCTACGGTAGGGAAGTGGTTAAAAAACATTGCATATTGAAAAATGAAAGTGATACTGCCCACTACATAATTGGGTGACCACCAGTGCAGACAGGCGGTGATGAGTAGCATTAATCCAACGCGTTTTAATAAGTAGTAATAAATAAAATCTTCATCGGGGATATTGTATCACTATCTACAGAAAATCAAAAATGTTTGAGAATACATATAAGTATCACATTCCATACAAATATATATAACATATCTGTAAATGCATATGAATGTTAACTTACATTTTCAATGCATACTCAAAAAATAGCAGTTGCATTCCCCATAAATGAGGCAAGGAGAGGTCCAGTATCCACCCTTCATGCCCTTCATCTTCTACAGGACGGCTGGATATAGTGAGATCCAAAGATTTGGCACTCAAAAACGTAAACCAGCGACTGTATAAAGAACACATAATTTATAAGGAGAGTAATACAAGTAAAATAATCTCCAATTTCAGCCCTTAACAGAAAGAAGTTCTGCCCAAGAAAAGGGAGATAGAAGAACTAAAGCCCCGTACACACGATCGGAATTTCGATGGAAAATTTCAGATGGACTTTTTCCATCGGAAATTCTGACCGTGTGTATGCCCCATCGAAGTAATTCCATCCGAAATTCTGATGACTTCCATCGGAGTTTAGATAGAGAACATGTTCTATTTTACTCCGATGGAATTCCGTCGGAATTCCGATGTGAGTTTGGCCGGGCAAAAGCCAGATCGTGTGTACGGGGCTTTACTCTATAGCATGTGGGATGGTCAGATCCTCGGATGCTCAAAGAGCCATCAAAAAGACTCCCAATGGTCATTTTTACTCCTCCGCTGTCCAGCCGAGGAGAGGAATTTATTTATCTATCTCTAGAGTTTTGTATCTCTAGAAATTTCCAATAAATATATAAAACAAAAAAAAAACACTTTAATTCATTAAGGTTTGAACACATTTGTAAAACACAAACATATCTCTAATATCTACGGTATTTATCGGCGTATAACACACACAGGCGTATAACATGCACCCTAACTTTAACCACTTCCAGACCGCCGCATGTATATGTACGTCAGCAGAATGGCACATACAGGCACATTGGCGTACCTGTACGTCCCTGCCTAGACGTGGGTCGGGGGTCCGATCGGGACCCCCCGCTACATGCGGCGGTCAGATTCCCGCAGGGAGCGATCCGGGACGACGGTGCGGCTATTCATTTATAGCCGCCCCATCGCGATTGCTCCCTGGAGCTGAAGAACGGGGAGAGTCATATGTAAACACGGCTTCACCACGCTTCACTGTGGCGGCTGCATCGATCGAGTGATCCCTTTTATAGGGAGACTCGATCGATGACGTCAGTCCTACAGCCACACCCCCCTACAGTTGTAAGCACACACTAGGTTAACCCTAACTCCTACAGCGCCCCCTGTGGTTAACTCCCAAACTGCACCTGTCATTTTCACAATAAATAATGCAATTTAAATGCATTTTTTGCTGTGAAAATGACAATGGTCCCAAAAATGTGTCAAAATTGTCCGAAGTGTCCGCCATAATGTCGCAGTCACGAAAAAAATCACTGATCGCCGCCATTAGTAGTAAAAAAAAATTAAAAAAAATAAAACTATCCCCTATTTTGTAAACGCTATAAATTTTGCGCAAACCAATCGATAAACGCTTATTGTGATTTTTTTTTTACCAAAAATAGGTAGAAGAATACGTATCGGCCTAAACTGAGGGAAAAAAAATGTTATATATGTTTTTGGGGGATATTTATTATAGCAAAAAGCAAAAAATATTGATTTTTTTTCAAAATTGTCGCTCTATTTTTGTTTATAGCACAAAAAATAAAAACCGCAGAGGTGATCAAATACCACCAAAAGAAATCTCTATTTGTGGGGAAAAAAGGACGCCAATTTTGTTTGGGAGCCACGTCGCACGACCGCGCAATTGTCTGTTAAAGCGACGCAGTGCCGAATTGTAAAAACCCCTTGGGTCATTTAGCAGCATATTGGTCCGGTCCTTAAGTGGTTAAAAGGGAAGTTTCAGAAAAAACTTTCCACAGCCTCCTGCGTATAACACACAGGCACAGTTTACCCTCTATTTTCAGGGTAAAAAAGTGAGTGTTATAAATACAGTATTTAAAATAATAAGATTGTTTATATTTTATCATATTGCCATCAGTCACAAAGGTGTCACTTCCACTGGCTCTGTAGAGCGAGGTCCAGGAGCTTCCGTGTTCAACAATACGTCCATTCCACAATTGACAATCATATAGAAATGATTTCTTAGTTTCCTTGCTACATAAATTAACAAAATAGAGTGTACAACTGATAAAATATTAACTATAAGAATTATCCATAAGTAGTCCAAAAACAGTGCATAAATATCAAATATAGATGTCATAAAATGCAAAGCCCAAATCAGTAGAGAGACAACCATAAACTTTAGAATTCGATGGTAGGTGTCAGTTCTTCTGGTTATATTTCCACAATTGTTCATTATTCTGATGTGGATGCAAAGTAAATGAATAAGGAGAGCCAAAGTTGTGAAGACCATTATAACTGGAAAAGTTTCGCACAACAAATAAAAATATAACATCAACTTCTCCCTTTGCTTGTAGTCCGAAATGTAATTTTCGGTTGAATTGCAAATTGATGAAGTGGCCAAAAAGTAAATGGATGTGTATCCTAAAGAGAACATAACGGATGCCATAATTAGAAAGACAACCCTTCTTGATATGATGGCCTTCAGACGTAAGAAGAAGACGTTGTGAGAAGTGGAGATGTTGAAGTAGAAGAAGATGGAGAGCAGGGATGATAAGCAGACGATGAAAAATCCTGAGGAATAAAATATATATTTGGCAAATTCCCTAAATAGTTTAGGAAAGTCCACAGAACAGAGAACTGAAAAGCAATACAGTAAGCTAGCAATGTGCAAGACGATCCTTGACATCCCAATAGAGGTGATAATTTTGTCGGCACCTGTTAGTGATCTTCTCTTCATCCAGTCAATGACATTAACAGCCACAATAAATGATTGTATCACCAGACCTGCCAACACCGATATTACAAGACAGCTAACTGGAAAAAGATGTTGTAATAAACGAATGTCATAACAGTCTTCCTCAGTACAATTTGCCATATTAGAAACTGTATACAAGAGCTGTCTTTTGTAGATAGCTAGGCAGATATCTAGATGGAAATGACAGACGTCCTATGTACCTATTGATGGAAAATTACTTCTTTAAATCTATAATGCAAATGGTAGTGCAGGCACTTTGGTTCTTACGATCTTTATACAAATTAAGAAGATGAGTTATATGGACATTTGCAAAACACTGGTGGATGTGGTTAGGAACACTGGGCAGAATAAAAAATAAAAAAAATGAAAAAAAGAAATGTGTCTATTGTAGATGCAGAGATTAAATGGAAACTGTGACACATATTTATTGGTATAATATACTGAATATATTAACCACTTAACACCCGAACCATTATGGCTGTTAAGGACCTTGCCCCTTTTTGCGTATCAGCACTGCGTCGCTTTAACTGACAATTGCGCGGTCGTGCGACGTGGCTCCCAAACAAAATTGGCGTCATTTTTTTCCCACAAATAGAGCTTTCTTTTGGTGGTATTTGATCACCTCTGCGGTTTTTATTATTTGCGCTATAAACAAAAAAAGAGCGACAATTTTGAAAAAAATGAATATTTTTTACTTTTTGCCATAATAAATATCCCCCAAAAATATATAAAAAAACATTTTTTTTCCTCAGTTTAGGCCGATACGTATTCTTCTACCTATTTTTCATTAAAAAAAATCGCAATAAGCGTTTATTGATTGGTTTGCGCAAAAGTTATAGCGTTTACAAAATAGGGGGTATTTTTATGTCATTTTTATTAATATATTTTTTTTACTAGTAATGGCGGCGATCAGCGATTTTTTTTCGGTATTGCGACATTATGGCGGACACTTCGGACACTTTTGGGACCATTGGCATTTTTATAGCGATCAGTGCTATGAAAATGCATTGGATTACTATAGAAATGCCACTGGCAGTGAAGGGGTTAACACTAGGGGGCGGGGAAGGGGTTAAGTATGTCCCTTGTGTGTTCTTACTGTGGGGGGGGGGGGGGGGTGGCCTCACTAGGGGAAACACTGATCCTCTGTTCATACATTGTATGAACCAAAGATCAGCATTTCCCACCCCGCTGACAGGACCGGGAGCTGTGTGTTTACACACACAGCTCCCGGTCCCCGCTCTGTAACGAGCGATCGCGTGTGCCCGGCGGCACTCCGGCGGCGCGCGCGCTCCCCAAGTGGCGGCTGGAAGAGAGGACGTTATACTACGTGCTCTCGCCCAGCAGAGCCAACTTGCCGACGTAGAATGGCGGTGCGCGGTCGGCAAGTAGTTAAAGCGGGAGTTCACCCGAAAAAAAAATGTTTAACATTAGATTCATGCTCATTTTGTGAAGGGGAATCGGGTATTTTTTTTTAAAAACGAATCAGTACTTACTGTTTTAGAGAGCGATCTTCTCTGCCGCTTCCGGGTATGGTCTTCGGAACGTCGGTGCGGCTCTATACGGCGCCTGCGCACCGACGTTCGGCTACTTTCGGAAAATCGTGACGCGATAGATGCGACCGTCGGAAGCCTGTCGGAAGACTGTCAATCAAATAGGAACGTATACAAGAAAATACTGCGCAGGTCCAAAGACAAGTGAATAGTGATGAGACTATAATAATACTAAAAAATAATAAAAAGTAAAGAAATAATAAAATAATAAAAACACTGCTGCAGCTCATATGTCAGATAAACATAAAATAGTAAATGGAAAAGGTAAAGCTGTGCTGTAACATGAATCAACATAAATATCAATTATGCTGTATGTGATGCACACAAAACACCAGTGCAATATGAAAAAGTCCATAAAAAAGATGTATCGCAGAAAATTCACAAATGTGACAGAAAGTTCTCCGAATGGGTGAAATTAGATATCCAGATGATTTTGTGAATCTGTATAGCAGATGACAGAATCCTCCACCACTTATATTCTAACTGCTTACCAAAGCAAGAAATTAGTCAGGCATAAACATATAAGCCACTTAAAGGGATCCGGGATATGCTGTCAATCTCTCTCCAATCTCACCAGTTGGGCCCCTGGAAGAAGTCATTGTTGTGACGAAACGGCGTAGGGAGGAGCGACGCGCTGACGTCACCACGATTCATACCACGCTGTCTACCCGGAAGGACGAGCGGACAGTAGAGCCGGCCGGCTATTATCGATACACGCACTTTTTATCTGCATACATGTGAGTGCATTACTTTTTATCATTAAAACCTTTTAAAACGTTATTACGCTATATTAGTGTTTTTCTCCTCTGGGTCATATTTATGGAGAGAGATGAGTCTGATGTAGAAGACTGGTGAAATTGGAGAGAGATTGACAGCATATCCCGGATCCCTTTAAGTGGCTTATATGTTTATGCCTGACTAATTTCTTGCTTTGGTAAGCAGTTAGAACATAAGTGGTGGAGGATTCTGTCATCTGCTATACAGATTAACAAAATCATCTGGATATCTAATTTCACCCATTCGGAGAACTTTCTGTCACATTTGTGAATTTTCTGCGATACATCTTTTTTATGGACTTTTGCACATATTTTTTTCACTTGCTTTTTCATATTGCACTGGTGTTTTGTGTGCATCACATACAGCATAATTGATATTTATGTTGATTCATGTTACAGCGCAGCTTTACCTTTTCCAATCAAATAGGAACGCCCAGTCCTGCAGCCCATACCCGGAAGCGGCGGAGAAGATCGCTCTCTAAAATGGTAAGTACTGCTTAGATTTTAAAACAAACTACCCGATTCCCCTAGACAAAATGAGCATTAATCTAAGGTTAAATATTAACATTTCCGGATGAACCTCCACTTTAAGGACCTTGCCCCTTTTTGCGCGGTCGTGCGACGTGGCTCCCAAACAAAGTTGGCGTCCTTTTTTTCCCACAAATAGAGCTTTCTTTTTCTTTTTTTTTTTTTAAAGTTTATTTTGTGCTTATACTCGAGATAGGAGCCGGACTGCAGGATTTGGGAGTAGGCAGGCCTCCCCTAGAGGCAATCTGCCACCTTTCTCCGTGCCCCGGGTGGCAATGGCGGGTGTGAGGGGGTCCTCCCACACAGCCCGCCCTACCTGCTCCGCTTTGAAGCCCAACGGGGCAGAGGGACTCCCTATAAGGGATCTAGTGAGAGGATCTAGCCCGCTCAACCAGCCCCGTTAGTCCTTCGCCTCTCTTTAGAGACCGCGTGGTCAAAGTGCGTGCATGTTAACCCAATTTCGAGTGCGTGTGTAAGTGTGGTGGTTTTTGTGGGAGGGGGTGGGCGTACTAAGCGTAGGTTTACCTCGCATAGCACACCCACCGTGAGCCGGGCTGAGACCACCAAACTCAATTCACATGTAGCCGAGACTGGGATCCGAACCCCTAGCTGCAGAGGTGAATGGCTTGTCAGCGCAGTGCCAATCGCGTTGAGCCACCGCAGCTCCCATAGAGCTTTATTTTGGTGGTATTTGATCACCTCTGCGATTTTTATTTTTTGCGCTATAAACAAAGATAGAGCGACAATTTTGAAAAAAAATCAATGGCCCAGATTCAGATAGGAGATACGACGGTGTATCTCCTAATACGCCGTCGTATCTCTGAGTCCGGTAGTCGTATCTATGCGTCTGATTCATAGAATCAGGTTACGCATAGATCTCCCTAAGATCCAACAGGTGTAGGTGACTTACACCGTCGGATCTTAGGCTGCAATCTCATGCTGGCCGCTAGGTGGCGCTTCCGTTTGTATACGCAAGGAATATGCAAATGAGGAGTTACGCCGATTCAGAAACGAACGACCGCCCGGCGCTTTTTTTTTACGTTTGCTTTCGGCTTTTTCCGGCGTATAGTAACCCCTGCTATATGCGGCGTATCCTATGTTAAGTATGGCCGTCGTTCCCGCGCCGAGTTTTGAATTTTGTAAGTCGTTCGCGAATACGGATGGACGTAATTTACGTTCACGTCGAAACCAATGATGTCCTAGCGACGTCATTTAGAGCAATGCACGCTGGGAAATTTTGCGGATGGCGCATGCGCAGTTCGTTCGGCGCGGGAACGCGCCTGATTTAAATTTTACACGCCCCCTAGCCGCGGAATTTGAATTTACGATTTACGATACGCCGCTGCAAGTTTACAGGCAAGTGCCTTCTGAATAAAGCACTTGCGGCGGCGTAACGTAAATCAGATCTAAAGATCCGCTAACCTATCTGAATCTAGCCCAATATTTTTTACTTTTTGCTATAATAAATATCCCCCAAAATGATATATATATTTTTCCTAATTTTAGGACGATACGTATTCTTCTACTTATTTTTGGTAAAAAAAAATCGCAATAAGCGTTTATCGATTAATTTGCGCGAAATTTTTAGCATTTACAAAATAGGGGATAGTTTTATTGCATTTTTATTAATATTTTTTTTTTTACTACTAATGGCGGCGATTAGCGATTTTTTTTCGTGACTGCGACATTTTGGCGGACACTTTTGACACATTTTTGGGACCATTGTCATTTTCACAGCAAAAAGTGCTATAAAAATGCACTGTTTACTGTGAAAATGACAATTGCAGTTTAGGGGGCACTGTAGGGGTTAAGTGTGACCTCATATGTATTTCTAACTGTAGGGGGGCGGGGCTGGACGTGTGACATCAGTGATCGTCTTTTCCTATATCAGGGAACAGAAAATCACTGACACTGCCACAATGAAGAACGGGGAAGTTGTGTTTACACACGCCTCTCACCGTTCTTCAGCTTCGGTGACCGATTGCGGGACACCGCCGCCAATCAGATCCGCGGGTCCCACGGGCGCGTTCACGGAGCTTCGCGACCCCACGGCTGGGCTTAAAGAGACATGTACGTGATTGTGCCCAGCCGCGCCATTCTGCCAACGTATATCGGCGTGAATGGGACCTTAAGTGGTTAAAACAAAAAGCTGTACATACAGTAATATTCAGTATACTGTATGCAACGCCACATTCTAGAGGAGAGGGTCAGAGATGTTGTCGAAGACTGGAAATTTTCTGCACAAGACAGCCAGAGACCCTGAATCTGTTATAAGAGACTCTTATTATTGTCATTAAACCTCTTTTGCAAATCAAAGGGCTGCATGTGGCCATCATGTTGACGCATTTCGCTTGTAAATGGGTTTAGTCTAAAGGCCCATACACACGATAGGACTTTTTGACAACAAACTTCAAAATGACCAGGTTTTTCAAAAAATCCGACTGTGTGTACGCTCCATCGGACAAACTTTTCCGGTTTTTATCGGACAAAAGTTCGCTCTGCAAATGGACAAAATGTCCGGCAGCAAAAGTCCTATGGTGCAAAGTTCTGCCATGTGTACAGAAAGCCAGTGGCGGTTCGTCCATAGAGGGCGCTGGAGCGCCGCCCCCTCTGGCTCTAACCGCCACTGAGTCTAATAACATAGATTCATGCATTGCATGAATCTATGTTATTATCGCCGCTGCCGCTGTTCTATTCAGATGGTCAGCGCTCATGTCCGGCCATCTGAATAACGTCAGCTGGTTGGCTGTACGGAAGTGCCTATCAGAGCCAATGGCTCTGATAGGCTTTCCGAGTACAGCCCTCGGGTCCCGGAAGCTTATACAAGGAACGCACTAGGGATGCGCTCCTTGGATAAGACTGACAGGCGTCTCAGCCAATCAGGTTGGCCAATTCTGGCTACCGGTAACCTGATTGGCTGAGACGCCTGTCAGTCATCAAGGGCGGTAGAAGACATCGAGGGACGTGGATGGCTGACTCCAGTAAAGGTAAGTGCCGGGCAGGGGGGAAAAAGCAATTTACAGGGCACAGCGGCGACGAAGGGCACTACTAGGAATGTATGGATGAAGCTACATTAACATTTTCCACAATAAAGTAGCTAAGAACGTTCTAAATCCACCATAACTATAATAATTGCGAAATGCCTGATAGTATCAGGCTGATACAGGGGGTGACAACTCTTACACATCAAATGTGGCATTCTCTTCCTCATCAGACTGCTATTCTTGAATAAATATTAGAAGATATGGTTTTATTGATGGCACAGTGGCTGCGTTTGATGGCATGGCACAGTGGTGACAATTGATGGCACAGTGGCTGTGTTTGATGGCATGGCACAGTGGTGACAATTAATGGCACAGTGGCTGCGTTTGATGGCATGGCACAGTGGTGACAATTAATGGCACAGTGGCTGCGTTTGATGGCATGGCACAGTGGTGACAATTGATGGCACAGTGGCTGCATTTGATGGGCACAGTGAGGCTGCAATTTTTTTTTTCGTTTGTGCCCCCCCCAAAAAAATTTGAGCACCAGCCACCAGTGCAGAAATCCATCGGACTTAAGTCTAAAGTAAAAACATGCATGCTCAGAACCAATGCAAAAGATCAGACAACAATACAGAAGTTGACCAAAGGGTGGCGGTATAGAGCTGAAAAAACACATCATTTTGGGAAAGTTTGCTGAAAAAGTCCTGCCGTGTGTATGCTATACAAGTTCACGGCAGACGACCTTCGGACAAAAATCCACGGAGTCCGATCGTGTGTATGAGGCTTAAGACTAATGAATAAAAAATCCAGGTTAGGACTCTTTAGTTTAGGCATTAACTGAAACAACGTTAATATATATATATATATATATATTTTATTGAACTTTTTTTTTAATTATGAAATTATTTTATTTAACATCAGAGAAAAAAAACTTTTATCTGATGTTCAACAAAATAATTACATAATTAAAAAAAATGTGGTTCAGAATAAATATGTGATAAATAATAAAAAATATTGGAATAATAATTATGGTTCAATTGTGTAGTGATATAGTAATTGTGTAGTAGATGATTATTATTTAGTTATTATAATGTGAGTGATTTCCAGCAGCAACCCAATTCTTCCAGAGATAAGCATTTATTGAAACTTCAGACAGAACAAAGTCCATAATTTCATAATTTTAAAAACAAATGTGGTTCAGAATAAACAAGTGTTAAATTATAAAATTATTGGAAAAATAATTGTGGTTCAATTGTGTAGTGATATATAGCTGGATTCAGATAGCTTTACGCCGGCGTATCAGTAGATACGCCGACGTAACTCTGAATCTACGCCGTCCTAAATTTAAGCGTATTCTGGAAACCAGATACGCTTAAATTAGGCTAAGATGCGAGCGGCGTAAGTCTCCTACGCCGTCGTATCTTAGGGTGCAATATTTACGCTGGCCGCTAGGTGGCGCTTCCATTGAGTTCGCCGTAGAATATGCAAATGACTAGATACGCCGATTCAGAAACGTACGTGCGCCCGGCGCATTTTTTTTACGTTGTTTACGTATGGCTTTTTCCGGTGTAAAGTTAGTCGAACAAATAGCTGGCCTAGTCAATGTTAAGTATGGCCGTTGTTCCCGCGTCTAAATTTGAAATGTTTACGTCGTTTGCGTAAGTCGTCTGTGAATGGGGCTGGACGTAATTTACACTTAATTTAAAGTGCTGGCTGGTAACAAATGCTTGTTGCCAAAGTTCCACAGCAGCCGGAGATCTCCTGGTTTGCCAATCTCTTTTTTTTCTATTTTCTTAATAAATGTTTATTGAGTTCAAATGGTGTGTTACAATAATTGTTCATAAATATCATACAACAGTATGTATGGAGCACATATGCTTTTTAATATTCCATTTATAACACCATTTAGGGATTGTTTACTAAAACTTCAGAGTGCAAAATCTGGTTCAGCTCTGCATGGAAGCCAATCAGCTACTAATTTCAGCTTGTTCAAGTAAGTTTTGACAAAAAAAAATGGAAGCAGATTGGTTTCTATGCAGAGCTGCACCAGATTTTGCACTCTCCTATTGTACTAAATCAATAGTGGGGTAGATTCAGGTACCGCTGCGCACTCCTTACGGAGGCGCAGCGTCCCGTTTTTGCCCTGCGCCCCCGCAAATTATTTGCGCTACGCTTCATTCACGAAGCAGTAGCCACGTAATTTGCGTGGGCGCTCCTCAAAAATGCCCGGCGTAAGGGCGCGTAATTTAAATGATCCCGTAGGGGGGCGTGGATCATTTAAATTAGGCGCGTTCCCGCGCCGAACGTAGTGCGCATGCTCCGTCGGGAAACTTTCCCGACGTGCATTGCGGCAAATGACGTCGCAAGGACGTCATTTGCTTCAAAGTGAACATGAATGGCGTCCAGCGCCATTCACAATTCACTTACGCAAACAACGTAAAATTTAAACTTTGCGACGCGCGAACGAGCATTAGTATACGTAACGAGTATACGTAGCATTGGCTGCCCCTGACGAAACATACTGACGAAACGTACGTCGGGAGGAGGAGACGCTCTGACGTGCTGCGTCTAGGTCCCGAAGGACGGGCGCTCGTAGAAGCCGGCCGGCTCGCAAATTTTTAACGCTGACATTATTCCTTTTTATGTAAGTGCATCTACTTTTTATTAAACCTATCTCTGCGATACTTCACTATGTGGATTTCATTTTTCTTTCTGGTGACATATTCCGTTATGGTTGTCTGAGAAAGCCGTGTGCTTTGGCTGGCGTGTTTTGGAGATTATCTAAAGGCCCTGGCTGGGTTTGGCCACAAGCACTTTATTTAACACATCTGGTAAGAGTCCCCCTTATTTGGTGATTCTATTTGGTGGCGGCTTTTCCTGGTGTGCTTATTATCCTGTGTTATCTGCGGTACATCACCATATGCTGTATATATATTTCTTTCATGTTTTTCGGATTCCATATCCGCCTACATCATTGGAGGAATATTATTTGGATCATCAGCAGCAGTTTCCATTAAGACCCTTGCTGGGGGTTTTCCAGCTGCAAGCCCTAAATGCTTGCCCTTCTGGTAAGCGCATAGCTTTTTTATTCTTTCACTGGTGGAGGAGTTCTGTTTGCCAGTCACGGTTAAAAACTTCACTCAACAATTAACCTGAATTTTCAACATATCTTTATTGTTCATTGGACACTTATGGACACTTAATATATTTTTTTCATATTTTTCACATTCACATATGTTTAGCGCAACTTATTCGTTTTGTTTAGATTGGTTATTGTGTGTATATCACAATTTTTGTTGCAGCTTGTTTAAATTTTAAGTTTTTGTTTGGTTCGTTTAGCGCAGTATCATATTTTTCCTTTATTAGCAGGAGCAGCCTTACGCGAAACCCGACGTACGTAAACTGCGTACGCAGGGCTCGCGCAGGGTTGTGAATCGGCGTTAGTATGCAATTTGCATACTATACGCTGACCACAACGGGAACGCCCCCTAGCGGCCAACGTAAGAATGCAGCCTACGATCTGACTGGCATAAGGAGCCTTATGCCAGTCATTTCTTAGGCTGCAGTCGGCATAACGAGGTTCCTGAATCAGGAGCATTCGTAACGCCGGCGCAGGTAAGCAATTGCGCTGCGTAACTATGGTTACGCAGACGCAATTGCTCTTTGAATCTACCCCAGTGTTTCCAGATTCCCTTGAAAAAATTTGGTTTGAAGGATTTTTTTAAAAATGGCAGTCATTATGGGGACATATGCAGCATGGTTAAGAGTTGTTGGGGGGAAATGGGAAATTAGAATGGCATGGACCATCAAAACATTAGTGATCTATTAACCTGTACAACCTGTAAAGCCCTGTACACACGATCGGTCCATCCGATGAGAATGGTCTGATGGACCGTTTTCATTGGTTAAACGGTGAAGCTGACTGATGGTCAGTCGTGCCTACACACCATCGGTTAAAAAACGATCGTGTCAGAACGCGGTCACGTAAAACACAACGACGTGCTGAAAAAAAACGAAGTTCAATGCTTCCAAGCATGCGTCGACTTGATTCTGAGCATGCGTGGATTTTTAACCGATGAACGTGCCTATAAACGATCGTTTTTTTTTTCTATCGGTTAGGTATCCATCGGTTAAATTTAAAACAAGATATCTTTTTTTTAACCTATGGATAATCAACCAATGGGGCCCACACACGATCGGTTTGGTCCGATGAAAACGGTCCATCAGACCGCTCTCATCGGTTTGACCGATCGTGTGTACGCGGCATTAGAGTCACTTGAAAAAAAAATCCTCTACCAGCATCCATTTTTTTTTTAACTGATTTGTATATTTATTCGTTATTTAAATATTTTGTGTTCACTGTGCAATTTTAGAATTATTGTAATTTGTGGATTTACAGCATATTCTTTTAAACATGCCCAAATTGAATAGAATTTAGAAAGTTTTTCTTGTAGAGTGAAAGATCTATAGTACAGTATTGCATTTGGTGGATTGAACAATGTGCCAGATGTCATAGGGGAAAAAAAGGATAACCAATATGTTTCAGGGGCTTAACCGATTCCCCTTTCATCAAGGGCTTGTACTGTTGAAAGATGAAAGACAAATGGACTGAGAAGAGGTATGCTTGGTTAGATTTTTATATCACTCTACCAAACTTAGTACTGGTAATCCGGTGACTACCTTTTCAGACTCATCAGAACATAGGGCCAGATTCACAGAGCAGATACGACGGCGTATCTCCTGATACGCCGTCGTATCTGTTGTGCTATCTATGCGACTGATTCATAGAATCAGTTACGCATAGATAGCCATAAGATCCGACAGGTGTAATTGTTTTACACTGTCGGATCTTAAGATGCAATAACGTGGCCGCCGCTGGGGGGAGTTCGCCTCGTAATCCAGTGTCGGGTATGCAAATTAGGAGTTACGGCGATCCACGACGGTTTTTCGCGTTCGCTACGTCGCCGCTAGTCTAGTTTCCTGGCGCAAAGTTAGTAGGTTTTTTTTGGTGCCTTAACTTTACACAGCAATCGTATTGCTGTATAAAGTATGGCCGTCGTTCCCGCGTTGAAATTTAAAAAATAACGTCGTTTGCGTAAGCCATCCGGGAATACGGAATTACGCTACACGCGTCGCCGTTCGAAAAAATGACGTCACTTCGCGCAAAGCACGGCGGGAGTTCGGAAACGGAGCATGCGCGGTAGGTCCGGCGCGGGAGCGCGCCTAATTTAAATGGCACACGCCCATTTGAATTGGCCCGCCTTGCGCCGGAGGAAGCCGGCGTAGGTTTTCATCGCAAGTGCTTGGTGAATCAGGCACTTGCGATGAAAAATTGCGGCGGTGTAACCTATCTACGATACGTTACGCCGCCGCTCTTCTATGTGAATCTGGCCCATAGAGATTAGCCTCTTAACTAACACCAAAGCTAAGAAAAAAATGTTTTGCCTTGACATTCACGTGAAACATTCACTGCACATTTACCAGCTTGAGCAACATCACGCCCACATGTTATAAATGTTGGTACCGTACACATGGCGAAAGTAAAAAAATTCAGGGTGGTTAACGTGCATAGATAAACCATTGGTTTACAAATATAGTATTAAGATATTTACATTGGAAGTTTTTTCGTTTTTTAGCAATTCCAGTAATATGGTAAAAATTATATAAATATGTATTTCGACATTTAAGTAGTATAGACGTATCTGCTTAACAAAAAAAAATTATAACTAGAGTTCATTCTATTAACAGTTTCACACATACTATAAACACTAACATATACTGTAGTATCTCCTAAAAATTAAGAGATTACTCCCCATATTATCATATTTTCTTTAGCAAGTTGTCACCTTTATGAGTTCTCTAGAACAAGGTCCAGGAGATTTTCTGATGATCAAACAGTCAGTTTCCCAATGGGCAACCCTGAAGAACCTTCAATGATTACAGGAATATGGTAAAATTATATATAAATATGAATTGCAATATTTGATTAATAAAACAAGTAGTGTAAGGGTATCTACCGGTACTTATTACCAAATAAAAATTTGCACTAGAAATCACTCTACTAAGAATTGCACACGTACTATAAACATTTACAAATCTCTAGTGTTAACTTAAAATTGAAGAGATCGCTCATGATGTTATCAGCTTTTCTGTTGAAAAAGCAGTCAGTTCCTCAATGGGCAATCCTGAAGAATCTAAAATCAGTACACTAATATTGTAAAAATTATATAAACATGTACCTAAATATTTAAATAATGAAATGTAGTATAAGAAGAAGTAGTCATTTCCAGAAACATTTAAAAAACTAAAAATCACTCTTAACAGTTGTACATGTACTATAAACGCTAACATACTGTATCTCTAGTGTCTACTAAAAATTAAGAGATTGCTCATAATATTATGTTCTTTTCTTTAGTTAGGGGTCACCTCCACCCCCCTAGAACAAGGTCCAGGATCTTGTCTATTGAACAAGCAGTCAGTTCCATAATGGACAATCTTGAAGAACTGGTTTCTTAGTTTTGTTGCTAAATAAATTAACAAAACAGAATGTAGAGCTGGAAAAATGTTCAATAAAGAAAGCAACCATAAAGGATCCAACAACAGTGTATATCCTTCAGTTATAATTGTTATAAAATACAAAGCCCAGATCATGAAAGAGACACCTGTAAAGTTTATTGCCCTACAGTAGGCATCCGTATTGCTTGTTACATGTCCAAGATTGTTCCGTCTACTCACATGGAAGCCAAGGGTAATTATGAGAAGAGCCGAAGCTAAAAAGACGATTACACAAGGGAAAATGTTCCACAGCAAATTAAAATGTGACATTGTCTTCATTTTTAGTCTATAGTCTGAAATGTAACTTTGTGTAGAATTCCTAAGAAACCTAACAGGAGGGCCCATAAAATACATGAATGCATATCCTACAGACCAAAGTGCAGAGGCAATGATCAGGTGAATGAGTTTCCTTGATATGATGGCCTTCATACGTAAGAAGAACACATTGTGAAAGGTGGCAATCTTGACATAGAAGAAGATGGAAAGCAGGGTCGATAACAAAATGTTGGAAAAAGCAGAGGAGTGCAAAATCAATGAAAGCAATTTGGCAAAAAGAGTAAGTGGAGGGGGATGTACTGATTGAAATTGTTGCAAAGCTGAGATTTGCCTAGATATTGAATCGGCCGGCCGAGTTTGTCAAAAGAGGCCGAAAGGCTAGGGGTTGGCAATAAACTAATGGGCGCTCTGGAGGAACCCGGTACAGCAGGGGGTCCCATAAGAGGGCACCAGTAGGACGTGTGAGTGGAAGACTGACATGTAAAGCAGACCAGAGACCTTAATCCCGCGAAATGCCGACAAAAGAGCTCTGTATCCACCACGCTCCCGTCGGTCATTGCCTGATGCTGGATAAACACAGCTGCTGCTTTCGCAGAAAATGACCAATGGTAATTGTAAAATGCTGACCGGCCATATTTGTAGCCCAGCTCTACGACCGCGTATAAATATAAATCCAGCTCCTCCCTCCTCTGAGGACTGACCGAGCAGATAATATCCCTGAAGATACTAAATGCTAGTACAAACTCAGGAACGGAGAGCTTGCGGCTCAGTCTATGGTCCCTGGTCTTAACTGCCACCGAGACGTCGCAACAAGCGTAAGATTTGTTGTCGGCAATATCGTGGGCTGCTATCAATAGGGAGGCTAAGTTGACATCCTTCCTGTCCAAAATGTCTTTTTTAATGTTGGCCGGGACGAAATAGGCGGGAGTGACCGAAAGGGAACCAGCGGTCTTACCTACAGGGTCTGGGACAACCAAGGGAGACACCGGGTCTGCTGACATAGTGGGAACGACAGGAGCTGCCGGAGTCAGGCAAGGAGGGCTTTCCAGGACCTCCACCCTGGCCTGTAGCTCCTGAAAAGATGTCGACAGGACGTTGAGTGAGGAGTGGATGAGCGTGAGGGAAGCCCCAATTGAGCGCAGGGTCACTTGCTCCGGAGTAGCGCTTGAAGCCCTGGGGAATCAAAGTCTGAACAGTTCCGCCTTGCGTGCCGACGACGTGTAGGAGATACCCCTGCGTTGGAGCTTCGCCACCAATCTGGGGATGGTCCAGGCCCTCATGGATGGTGTGCTGCCATGCTCGGAACCTTCATCCTGGGAAGGAGGAATGACTGACTCATCTTCAATGTCTGCCACCTGGGACATGACCTAATTAACATAAGGGGAATGGAATGAAAGTTTAGCCGAAAAACATGCCAGCACTGGCCATGTGACAGTTTGTGACATTGAAATGGTAAGTGTGTGACTGACCCACGAAACCCTGTGTGGATCTGGCACCTGTGCAGATAAAAAATGTACACTCAGGCCCCGGATACCTGAAAACGTGTCAGGTAAAAGATATAGGAAGCGAAATGTGGAATGAAATGACATGAGTGAAATGAACAAGCGGATTGTCAACGCACCAGTTAATTGAAGTGATCATCTCAAACTAAAGGAAAAAAAATTTGGGCTAAATAGCTTGCTTTACCTTATAGCAGTATTGATTTCATGTCCTCATTGTCCGTTTTTGCTTTGAAGCAGCTGTAATCCTTTGCTGAAATCCTCACTTCCTGGTTGTCTGGCTCCATAGTAAATTTCTCATGGGAGCTTCTCACTGTGGTCTAAGTCCTGCTCGTCCCCGTTCTCTGAACTACAGCACTGCGTGTGACCGTGCAGCAGTGAATTGAAGGGGGTGTGAGCATTGTGTGGCTAAGACCATAGAACCTCCTCTCTTTGAATAAGTTTAGTTTCTCCCCTCCACTGCCCCGCCTGGATCCCGCCCCTTTTCTTTCTTGTAAATTGCTCAGAATGGCAGTGTGGGTGGGTATACGATCATGCATATTAATCGTTGGGCAGTGTAGTGGGAGGTATAGTGGGCGGTTTAGTGTGTAAACATGAATGAGCTCTCCTGCCCGTTTTTTTAAACTGCGCATGCGCGAACCGCAAAGGACGCCGGGAAATGTAGTTCTATGCTTTACGTCCACGTCAATCACAGGAACGCGCACAGCAATACAGGATAGAAAAGAAGAAATTAAACTGGAAGCCCAAGGTAGATTACATGTTAGGATTTAATCGATTTTAAAGCGTTTTGATCAGGAAGCAGCTAGGTATTCTGTCTGTATTAGTTGCAGATATACATTTTAGCCAATAAAAGTTTTTCCTTTAGTGATCCTTTAACTTGTGTTTTCCCCTGCCCCCCACCTAGCTGCCTCCATGACTGTCTAGAACTGGGCACAATTTATGATATATGGGGGGTGTGTCTTACTGCTCAGAAACTGTATACACATGTCTATGAGATTCTATACATACTGACACTTCCCATGAAACCAAGTTAAGCACCTCTAAACGTAAAACCTAATGGTATTCCAAAACAACAATTTGCACTTATGATCCACATTTGACAATTTGACATTTGGCAATGAAAAAAAGCAAAAGCATGGCTCTCCGAAACCCTGTCTGTAAATGTCACCTATCTGGTTCCTGTAAAAGCTCAAGCAATTGCTTTTTAATTACTGTATTTATCGGCGTATAACACACACCCTAACTTTAATGCCCTGTACACACGATCGGTTCATCCAATGAAAACAGTCTGATGGATTTTTTTCATCAGATATCCGATGAAGCTGACTTTCATCAGTCTTGCCTACACATCATCAGTTAAAAAAACGATCGTGTCAGAACGCGGTGACGTAAAACACAACGACGTGCTGAGAAAAATGAAGTTCAATGCTTCCGAGCATGCGTCGACTTGGAGTTCCACACAGACGAAAACTCCCAATAGTCCTCAAAATCTGCATTTTCTCCTTTCCATGGTCTGAAGTGTAATGATGTGTTGAATGCATGACAGATGTAGGAAGACCTATACAAAATTATATAAATGAGTACCCTAAAGACTACAGCACAGAGGTAATAATAGAACAGATGACCTTCCTTGATATGATGTTCTTCAGACATAAAAAATACATTGCAAGATGTGGAGATCTTGAAGTAGAAGACAGAGAGTTGGGTCATTAAGCACATGCTAGAAAAGGAAGAGGATTGCATTGCAAAAATAATGATATAACATTTCACTGAGAACTCTGGATGCTTGATTTTTAACCAATGTATTTCCCCACAGACGATCGTTTTTTTCTATCGTTTTTTTAACCATCAGATAATTTTAAAACAGCGCAAAGACATAAAATTTAAATAACATCAAAAGTGATCAAATATAAAAATTCTGATAGTGACACAAAAAGAAGTCCATAAAGTGCATCAGTGAAAAGTCCAAAGGTGCTCCAAATAATGAAGTGACTATTAGTGATGAACATCAGAAACGGTGATCATTATATATTATATCTTTATCTTTTACATTTTCATATGACTAGATTCTGTGTGTATATTATTGTAATATTATATATACCTATTGCAGACTCGTTCTGTATAAAAAGGGATTAAGATTTTTTAACTTTTATTTTATGGTTTCATAAAAATGTTTTAAATACGTTGTAAATTATACTGGATTTATCTACTAATTTTAGTGGTATCCTTTATTGTAATGGTGAGGCGATCGTGGTTGACGTCACGTTTAAAATAATTTTTTTAATTATTTTCTCCATATTTATAAACCTGCTGGTCCTTCTTTAATTAGGTGGACCGTTTCTTCCTGTGCTTTGTGCTATTGCATATTAGTTGCCTTTCTATTAATTGGCCACTAGATGGCGCGGGTTAGCAGGAATTGGTGTGTTGCGATGGCAACCATACACTATATATGACGCCGCGGGACGTTCACGTTAGTCTCTCTACCCCACGCTGAGGAAGTTCCGCCCATAGGAACGTAACGCGTACGAGGGGGAGGAGCTTCGTGACGTCACCCGCGCTCGCCGACCCAACGCTGACGTGTGAGCTGTGTTAGATCCGGAAGCCCTGGAGCTCCGTGCTGTGCTGCCACGCTCTACACTCGGCTCTGAGTGTTATTTAATGTGAGTTCATTTTGATTTATATCGTTCATTAAATCCAGTTTTAAGACAGAGAGCACTAGTTTGTCCCCTTTCTGTTTTATATTAATTCTCCATGGTCTCTGGGAGTGCTGAGCCGTTTTGCTGCCTGCTGCCTGCTGTACATCTCTTTAACTTGGAAGTGTCCTGTGCTTGCCTTGGAGGTTTTCAATAAGCTTTGTGACCTAGCCATGGTCGAATGGCTGAGGTGAGGGGCCATCTGTAGTTAGTGGTGGAGGAACCTTCCTGTTGATCACCGTTTCTGATGTTCATCACTAATAGTCACTTCATTATTTGGAGCACCTTTGGACTTTTCACTGATGCACTTTATGGACTTCTTTTTGTGTCACTATCAGAATTTTTATATTTGATCACTTTTGATGTTATTTAAATTTTATGTCTTTGCGCTGCACTTTATTACTATTGATCACTATTGGGATTTTGTATTTGAATTTATCCTTCAGTGCTGGCTTGCAATTTTTTAGGTTTATTTAGTTTAATTTTTCCAGCGCTGAATTTCTTTATTATTCTTAATTTTAAAACAGGTTCTAAGTTTTTTCACCGATGGGAAAAATCGTCCATCAGACCGTTTTCATTAGATGAACCGATCATGCATAAGAGGGAAGTTTCAGGGAAAAAAAATTCCACGGCCCCCTGCGTATAACACACAGGCACAGTTTACCCTCTATTTTCATGGTAAAAAAGTGAGTGTTATATAATTTTCACTACGTGTACTTACCAGATCTCTCACGTACTCTTCCTGTAAAGAATATAAGTTAGGATCCTGCCTAGGGTTCCTATCCTCTCTGTACCATTTCTTCTTCTCAATGGGCTTTCCCATTAGTATCTCAAAGGGAGAGAGACCATTTCTGCTATTTGGGGTGGTTCTGATCTGGAATAATACTTACGGCAAGTAGGTTAACCAGTCCTTTAAACTACCTTGGGTTTCCTTTTTGAGTTTATCTTTTATTGTTCTATTCATTCTTTCTACAACTCCTGCACTCTGAGGGTTTTATGGAATGTGTAGTTTCCACTGTATTCCTAGAATCTTTGCTAGCTCCCTATTTAGCTCGGCGGTGAAGGCTGGTCCTTGATCAGAGAAAATAGTTGCAGGCCAAATCTACATATTCAATTGTTTACAAGAATTCTAGCTGTTATTTTAGCTGTTTCCCCTGTGGTAGGTAATGCTTCAACCCACCCTGATAATTTGTCTATTATCACTAAAAGGTATTTCAAGTTTCCCTTATGTGTAGGCATGTGGGTGTAGTCTATCTGCAGATCCTGCAATAGGTCAGCAGGTGGCAGCAGGTGTCCATGTAAACCCTGTCTTTTGCCTTGGACATTGTTCTGTGCGCATGTGAGAAAGGATTCTACCAAGTTTTTGGACAGCTTTGTTATATCAGAAGTGCAGAAGCTTTCTCTATATTGGAGCACCATTGGTTTCGATCCTATATGTCCTGGGCCGTGTAAGTATGATAACAAAAGTGGGTCTGCTGCTCTAGGGACCCCCAATAATCCCTCCTTGGTTGACCAGAGACCATTGGGGTCTTTGGTCAAACCCGCCTGTGCCCAATGAGCTACATCTTTAGGGGTTGCCTGATTTTGGAGCTGTTGGATAACCACAGGAAAATCGGGAGCTGTTAAATCCTGAAATCCTGGCAAAAGAATATACCTGTGCTCTACCAGCAGCTTCCTTAGCCAGCTTGTCAGCTAAGTTATTCCCCTTTAGCCTGCATAGAATTGTCCCGGGAATGGCCCTTTACTTTGATTATGTTGTCAGGAAGTAGAATAGCATCTAACAGTGCTTCAACAATATGGGCGATTTGATATAAGTTTGTTGCCCGCGGTCTTAAAATCACGTTTCCACCATAGACGGCCGTAGTCATGGGCCACGCCAAAACCGTATCTGCTGTCTGTGAAAATATTCGCCTTTTTTCCCTTGAATATTTGGCATGGTCTAGTGAGTGCAACTAGTTCGGCGATTTGCGCAGAACTAGCTTGAATAGGGTTTGCCTCAATTACTGTGTCAGAGAGTTGCACAATTGTGTACCCTGTCTGATATGTGCTGTCATTTGGTCTAGAACAACTCCCATCTACAAAGACATTATCATACTGTATCCCACCACTGCCACCATCTTTAAGGTTGCTGGTTCAACTAGACCTCGGTTTTAAGGACAATCTGGATGTATGGAGGCTCCCCAATGCATTGGTAGTGAAAACATCCACACGCACATATGGTATGTCCACACTAGACTTTATTTCTAATGCGTACTTGTTCATAATCAAATCATACAAGACGGGAACGCCCTTGTCCCAGCCAATCATATCTAAGTTATTAGGTTATACAAGTAATATTCGTCACAATTATACATTGTGTGTAAAATATAACAATCTGTCTTCTCAGCGCCTGACTGATCCTGGTTCCTACTGCAGCTTATCTAATGTTATGTTCTTTGCTTAGGACACAAAAACATTGGCAAGGTTCCTGGCTTTTGTGTAACTAATTGTAGAAGCTCAAGGATACATCTTTATACAAGCATTAATCACTATGGGGGAACTCTAGCAAGCCTTATAATGCCTTGATAGTATGGGGGAACTCTAGCCTTATAATGCATTGATATTTATGGGGGAACTCTAGCCTTTCAGAAACCTCTTAACTCTTATAAACTTTCTAATAAACATATTGAACAAATAAAAAAAACACAGATTAGGAGAAAAATTCAATATATACTTACCATACAATTCGCCTTCCCTTATGGTGCCTAGGTGAGCATGACATCACAGCCTTCTAGCAAGATCTTACCAACACTAAAGATCCCAAGTCTCATGAGAAGGTACTCCAACACTGTGTAGGAAAATGGCATGGAATTGCCATGGTCTGCTTTAACCTCCTTGCTGCTGTGCTCGCTTTTTACAGCTCAGTTGACAAAAGTTATTTAAAGTGGTGGGTGCATGTAAGGGGATTACAGATACAAACTTGTCACTCACTTGTTAGCCGATTAGAGCGATCTCCCATCTCTTTTTGTTAAAAATAATAACTTATATAAAACGATCCTGGTCTGTTCCATCTTGCTTGTGGGCATTGTGAAGCCCACAAGCACAGACTTCCGGGAATAAGTGATACTAGTCTCCCAGCATGCACTGTAGTATCTTGCGCATGCGCTGTGTTGACGGCGAGCAGCACGAGCAGCGCCGTCAACACTTCTAGGTTACTGTGACAACGCGAGATTATCGCAAAATTAGGAAACTCAGGCCCCATACACACGACCAAACATGTATGCTGAAACTGGTCCGCGGACCAGTTTCAGCATACATGTTCGGTCGTGTGTAGGCGCGAGCGGGCAGAATTCCAGCAAACATTTGCCCGCCGGGCCTTTTCCCAGCGGGCAAATATTCCTGGACTTGTTTTAAAACCGTCCGCTGGAATCCTGCCCGCTCGGACATGTATGGTCGTCTGTACAGACCTACCGTACATGTCCGAGCGCCCGCCGTCCCTCGCATGCGTCGAATGACTTCGACGCATGCGTGGAAGCATTTAAAAGGCAGGCCGCCCATGTCGCCGCGTCATCGTCGCGGCAACGGCGCGGACACGCCCCGCGTATTGTTTACGCGCAGACTTCTGTACGATGGTTAGTACAGCCATCGTACAGAAGTCCCCGGGCAGACATGTACGGTGAAAACGGTCCGACGGACCGGTTTCATCGTACATGTTTGCCCGTGTGTACCCGGCCTAAGTGTTACAGAGCGTCTCCTGGGAATCATTACACTTAACTCCCAGGAGACATTGCGGACACCTCCCAGCGCCAGGTAAAGGGAGAGATACGCCCACTCCTGCAGGAGGAATACCCGGAAATAACAAATAATACATCTGAATCACGGTAATTACAACCAAATGAAAAAAAACAACAGCCATATTTATAATTATCTGCTCCATAGATCCTGTTAACAGAATGTGTTTATTATGGGTGAACCTCCGCTTTAACAGACATATTATAAAAAGTTTAAAGACTAACTAGCAGTTATAAAATAACTTAAAGCCTCCCTTCACCAGCTGATAAAGTCTTGTTTTGTCTAGTGTATGGGTTAACATAGAATAACGCTGACCTTAAAACACCATCCCATGTTCTTTCTTCAACTGGTAATGACTGGTCTCCCAAATATGCTCTTCTTGTTCTGACCAGTCAAGCCCCCACCCCTCTGGTTGGTGTCTTTTTATACAATGCAGGACCAGCAGCCCATTCATCAGGGTGGCATATGGCCACAAGTAGGATTGCCTTTATAGAGAGGAGGGTCAGACTGCTGGCTGTTATAGGTCTGCTGGTTATGGTAAATAATACTGTTTGTTAGATTATCCTCTAATAAAAAAAAAACAAGCACTAGATCATGTATCAGCTGGGCGGTTCCATTGTAATAAATTGTAACTCCTCCAAGTTAGGCTTCAATTATTTCTCAGCCAGAGTAAGGATTACATTTACATACATGTACACCATATTCCCAACTTGTGGTCCTGAATTTAAAAGCCAACACTAAAGCCTCGTACACACGATCGGATTTCTGATGGAATAAAATCTGATGAATTTTTTCGGATATCCGATGAAGCTGACTTTCATCAGTCTTGCATACACACTATCAGACTAAATACAGACCTTGCCAAAACGCTGTGAGGTAAAACACTACGACGAGCCGAAAAAAATGAAGTTCAATGCTTCTGAGCATGCGTCGACTTGATTCTGAGCATGCATGGATTCATCTCCGATGGAGTTCCACACAGACGATCGGAATTTCTTATCATTTTTTTATCCATAGGAAAAATTTAAAACATGTTCTATTTTTTTACACTGATGGAAAAATGACCGATAGGGCCCACGCACGTCCGATTAAAACAGTCCATCGGATAAACTGATCGTGTGTACACTGCATAAGACTGGTAAGATTTGGTTTGAACATTTACCATTCACAGTGCTATAAATGAGATGAAGGTTGCTGGTGAATGTGTGAAAAATGTGGGGTGAATGTCATTGAAACCATTCTGGCAAATATTAATGGTTTCACCACAACATGATTACACGTTGAATGTCCAAAAGTTACAGTACATTGGGATAAGTTTCTTTAATCCAGCGTTGAGTTTAGAAGCATTTCCATTGAGCAAGCAGTTAGTTGCCCAATGGACAATCCTGCAGAACTGAATTTTTTATTTTACTATTGCATAAATTAACAAAACAGAAAATAAAGCTGGAAAATGTTTATTATCAAATACAATGCTATAGAGTCCAAAAATTGCATATTTGCTTTTGTTATATATGTTAATACATACAAAGCCCAGAACAGCCAGGAGCCAACTATAAAGATTATAGTTCTCTGGTAGGTGTCTGTACTACTTCTAACATTCCCATGAATGTGAATTTCACTTATTTGAAAACCAAGGAAAATAATAAGGTGAATGGCATTGCATAAAAACATCATAAGACCACAAGAAATTGGGAAATAGTCCACAAAAACTCCCAATAGTCCTAAAAAATCTGCATTTTCTCCTTTCCATGGTCTGAATTGTAATGATGTGTTGAATGCATGACAGATGTAGGAAGACCTATACAAAATTATATAAATGAGTACCCTAAAGACAACAGTACAGAGGTAATAATACAAAAGATGACCTTCCTTGATATGATGTTCTTCAGACATAAAAAAATACATTGGAAGATGTGGAGATCTTGAAGTAGAAGAAGACAGAGAGTTGGGTCATTAAGCACATGCTAGAAAAGGAAGAGGTTTGCATTGCAAAAATAATGATATAACATTTCACTGAGAACTCTGGATGCTAAAAGATTGGAATCAAAATCAGTGTGCAAGAAGATCCTTGAAATCCAAACAGAGGAGATAATTTTATCTGCACCTTTTTTCAATCTTCCCTTCAGCCAGACAATAGCATTCACGGCCACAATAAATGATTGTATGAATTGCCCTGCCAATAATAAAATGGTAAAAATAGATTGTATTAAATTCTTGGCAGGATTTGCCATCTTAGCATTAGTGCAAGTCAAAAATGTTGAAAGGTCTAAGGAATAAAACATACTAATAGAGACATTTGCGTCCGTAGAACTTTTTTCAGGGGGGGGCATAATTTAAAGGTCACCCATGCTCCGCCCCTTTTTGACATGTCATTATCAAGCTCAGGAACTGCGGACATAGTACAGATACACCCAGATACATTACACCCCCATACACACAGATACAATACACCCCTATACATCCAGATACATCACACACCCATACACACAGATACATTACACCCCCATACACACAGATACAATACACCCCTATACATCCAGATACATTACACACCCACACACACAGATACATTACACACACAATCATTAGTAAGGAGAACTTCCCTCGAATTAATTTCTATATTGCAACCTTCAGATGACATTATAGAGAATTAAATGGATTACTAACCCCAGAAAAGGCAGATGGAAGGCTCCAACAACAGCTGCACATTCCAAGCAGCTCAGATGAGGCTGGGGCCCCAGGCGGTGAGTGTTCTTGGGACCCCTATCTAGAAGGGAGCGCTTGGCCTCTCATACATGTCCAGGCAGAGCACACACAGCTGGCAGTCTGAGCCAATGAGGAGGAGAGATAAATCATCAGTGATCTGGTCGGACTGAGTATTAGCAGATGCTGTCCAGGCAAGAGGTGAGCGGGAACAGGCAAGCTGCGGGAGAGTTTTGTATTTCCTTCCTCTGGCACTGCTTCCCTCAGCTCAGGGGCCGCAAACACCATCAATCCCTGACACTCCATGTTTTGTATGTGACTCCAAGCCCATATTGTGAATAAAGTTCAGGAGGGCAGGATTTTTTTATATATTATATATATTTTTAAGACCGTTTTTCATGACGAGAAAAATTCGATTTTTTTAATTAGTCGTGAAAAACAGTCGTGTGTATGCTCCAGAGCATTTTTCTCGACGAGAAAAATGGACGTTAAAAATTTAGAACCTGCTCTATTTTTTGCCAGTTGTTTTTCACGTCGAAAAACGACATCATAAAAAACAACGAGAAAAAATAGAGCAGGTCGTATGGTCGTGTGTACGCTTTAACAAGGAGGGAAAAAATGTGCATGCTCAGAAGCAAGTTATGAGATGGGGAAATCAGCATAAGCAGCCCAAAGGGTGGCGCCATTCAAATGAAACTTCCCCTTTATAGTGCCGTCATACGTGTTGTACGTCACCGCACTTTGTACAAGCATTTTTTATCACGAACGTGTGTATGCAAGAGAGGCTTGAGAGGAATCACGTCGAGAAAAACTACGTTTTTTTCCATGACATGAATAACGGTCGTGTGTACGCAGCATAAGATCAAGAACACAGGGACATGACTTCAACCTAGCCGGAGGAAAGTTTAAAATGAACCTTAGAAAGTAATATTTTACCGAAAGAGAAGTTGATGCTTAGAACACACACTTCCAACAAAGGTAGTGAGCCAGTGAACCGCGAGTAAATGTAAACATTCTTGGGACAAACATAGCTCAATACTTAAAAATTTTAAAATTAGAAAATAAAAAAAGGGGGCAGACTTGATAGACCACTTGGTCTTTTTCTGCCATCTCTCTTCTATGTTTCTATGCCTTTATAGAAACGATGGAAAGAACTATATATGTGATAAAGGTAAATTACTTTTTCTGGATTCATAATGCAAATAGAAAAATGAACACATTGGTCTTGCTGATCCTTATACAAATAAAGATGATGAGAGTAGATTTGACTAAACAAAATGTGCCCGTATTCTGGTCACTGAAAGATATCAAAATGCAGGGCAAGCAAATTATGTTTATTGCAAGAGCCAAGGGGTTGTAAAGGTAAAAATGTTTTTCCCTAAATGGCTTCCTTTACCTTAGTGCAGTCCTCCTTCACTTACCTCATCCCTCGATTTTGCTTTTAAATGTCCTTATTTCTTCTGAGAAATCCTCACTTCCTGTTCTTCTGTCTGTAACTCCACACAGTAATGCGAGGCGGCTTTCTCCCTGGTGTGGAGAAAGCCTCTTGAGGGGGCGAGCAGGAGGGTCCGGACACCCACTAACACACAGCTCCTTTCTCTATCTGCAAAGTAGAGAGCGTCCTGACACTCCTGCTCGCTCCCTCCTCCCTCAAGAGGCTTTCTCCACACCAGGAAGAAAGCCTCGCATTACTGTGTGGAGTTACAGACAGAAGAACAGGAAGTGAGGATTTCTCATAAGAAATAAGGACATTTAAAAGCAAAATCGAAGGATAAGGTAAGTGAAGGAGGACTGCACTAAGGTAACGGAAGCTATTTAGGGAAAACATTTTTTACCTTTACAACCCCTTTAACATATTTTGAAAAGTACAGTATATGTATATATACACACATGTATACTTTCTGAAATATCTTAATTTAGAATGGATGATAGTGCTACCCCCTCAGGAGTCGCTGGTTGAATTGGGTCTTCTGCCACTGTTTCAACCCTATCCTCAACACCTTAACCTCACTGACACCACCATTATATCTTAAGAACCGATGTAGAGTACATAATACCTTTTATGCACTTTAAGGCCTCGTACACACGATCGGTTAACCAGAGGATAACGGTCTGATGGACCGTTTTCATCGGTCCAAACCGATCGTGTGTAGGCCCCATAGGTTATTTAACCTTCGGTTAAAAAAAAAGCCAACTTGCTTTAAATTTTAACCGATGGATTGCTAACCGATAGGTCAAAACCGATCGTTAGTAGGCACAACCATCGATTAAAAATCCACGCATGCTCAGAATCAAGTCGACGCATGCTTGGAAGCATTGAACTTTGTTTTTTTAAGCACGTCGTTGTGTTTTACATCATCGCGTTAACCGATGGTGTGTAGGCACGACGGACCATCAGTCAGCTTCATAGGTTAACCTATGACAACGGTCCTTCAGACCGTTCTCATCGGATGGACTGATCGTGTGTACGAGGCTTAAGGGGTACACAAGGATTACACTCACAACTCTATGATAAAAAGTCAGAGTGTATTGACAAAGTAAAGTAGAACTATAAGCAAAATTTTTCTTTTTCATTTTGGAAAGAGCAAGGGAGTGTTACAACCCGTCAGATTTTTTTTGCCATACGTGTCCAATTTCAGAGTTTTTGCTTCACTTCCTGTCGCATAGGCAAACAGGAAGTAAGAGGAAATAAGTCACTACAGAGCTCTCACAATGAGGGGCCAGGCCTAGGCCTGTGGAAAAAAAAGTAACAGAGGTAAAATCTTTGAATGGGGACACTAGTTCTGGTGACCCGAGGGTTCTCAAGGGATTCCCTTAATTTGCAGGTATTTCCTCTCAATTCTTGTTTGGCTATGGTACAGGATGTATAGGGAAATCTCTGCAATGGGACACAGATGGCAAAAGGAAATCTGACAAGGGTTATAACTCTCTCTAAAATGAAAAAAAAAAAAAGAGTTTTACAGTTCTACTTTAAGTTCAAATTCAAATCTGCCCTCAGCATCAAATAACCTAAATTAAGTCCTTAGCATTACTCTTCTGTTGGGGCCCTTGAAGATGTTGGTGCACGTGAATAAGATATGTCTATGTCCTGCACACAGTGGGATGGGCTGGGAGACATTAGGTATATTTATGACACAGTTTCAACAAGCTGGATTATGAAGCAGAAGGGAGAGGCTAGTTTGAGCCTAGTTCAGCAGAACAAAAAACGCTAGGGCAGTTGTGTGTTCTGAATAAAAGGCACAAATTCCTTGAAAGAAGAACAGTATAAACAAGGTCTGTGCCCAGCATAACTATGGGTCAAAGACCCTCTTACTGTTCTCCCTTGGGATCTTGTCAGCGACTAGCCAAGACATTTGAGAGGCCCCTTTTAATGTCCTTAAGCTGACTAGTGGGAAAGATGGTATAGGCTGTAGCGGTAGGACACCTCACTTGCCCCTGCAGCAGGCCTGGACAGCAGCAATCTGGATCAGTAGTTGATGGTTTAGTCTAACCCCGAAGCGACTGACAGGGCAAACTTTGTATGACTCAGTCCAGCAGTCTGTGCTGGGATCAAGCAGACTCATCACAGTATTGGCCAGTATTGGTAACAGGACACCTCACTCCTCATGGCGGCAATCTCCAAATTCTCCACACTTTCTTCCAGGCTTTCCTTTTATACCCATACTTTTCCACTCTTCCTCCTCCCAGATACACTTGGGTATAGTAGTTCTTTCACCCAGCAATGGTAACAATTCTGCTTACTGCCCAAACGACATTTCCAAGCATTCTAAGTTCAAACCCAACAGTAAGCATATCTGCTATCTTGTGGAAGAAAAAAACCCTGCATAGTTCAGGGACATTAAGTCTGGTTACAAATACAGGGTTTTATCTTGGCACTTTCAATAAACAACATCATTTGCCTGCCCTGTGTTATGGCCTCAGATGGTGTAGCATGGTGTTGCGGATGGTGTGTACATTGTGTCCAGGCTACTGAAAGAGTAAATCGGCTTTCTGGCCACCACTCCACAGAAGGCTTATTTTGCACAGGAGCCTGGATAAAGATGGGGTTCTTGGAGAGATGGAAAGGCGGTCGGAATGTTATGTTAAGAGGTCTGTCTCTGTCTCTTGCCATTTGGTACTAGAATTCATGTTTTTGAATAAAGCATAATATATGCCTTTGTAAATTGTGTATGGTGGTCCTGGACTGTTCCCAGAAATAATAGATATTTTGTATTTTTGTGTAGTACAGTATATACCGTATTTGCCAGTGTATAAGGCGACCGGGCGTATAAGACGACCCCCTAATTTTACAGATTTTTACGTTTTTTTTGCCTGTACTTACTGTATAAGGCGACCCCCCTTCCAAGGCTTCCAATGCTTCATATTTCTTCCTTCTGGAGCCATATTCTTCTTCATTCTTGCTGGAGCTGGAGCCATATTCTCCCCTCATTGATGGAGCTGGAGTGATGTATTCTATTAAGAAATACAAAGCCTGCTTGGATTGGCAGAGGCTGCAACATCATCGGCTCACGCCTCTCTGACTCTCAAAGCCAATCCGAGCAGGCTACTGTATGTAGCTGGTCGGATTGGCAGAGGTTGTTACTCCAATCCGAGCAGGCTCTGTAGTGGAATACATCGCTCACCGGGATTGGCTAAGCGGTATATACTGTATGTAGCCGTAGCTACATACATTATTACTGCACATCCAGCAGGCATCCGAGCAGCTGACCCGGCGTATAAGACGACCCCTGCTTTTTTTTTAAGTGTTATAGGTAGTCTTATGCCGCATACACACGTCACATGACCGTTTTTCGCGATGTAAAAAATGACATTTTCTTTTTAATGTCATTAAAAACGATCATGTGTGGGCTCCAGAGCATTTTTTGCGATGTTAAAAATGGCCATTAAAAATTTAGAACATGCTCTAAATTTTCGCATTGTTTTTCAGGTTGTCGTTTTTAATGTCGTAAAAAATGGTCGTGTGTAGGCTTTAACGACGTGAAAAAAACGTGCATGCTCAAAAGCAAGTTGAGACGGGAGCGCTCGTTCTGGTAAAACTTTCGTAATGGAGATAGCACATTCATCACGCTGTAACAGACTGAAAAGCGCAAATCATCTCTCACCAAAGTTTTACTAACACGAAAAAGCAAAAGCAGCCCCGTAATTTCGCACCGTAATTTCGCGCAAAGCAAGGCGGGAAATTTCCTAACGGAGCATGCGCAGAACGTTCGGGGCGGGAACGCGCCTAATTTAAATGGTACACGCCCCATTTGAATTAGGCGGGCTTGCGCCGGACGGCTTTACGTTACACCGCCGTAAGTTTACACGCAAGTGCTTGGTGAATCAGGCACTTGCGCTGAAAACTTGCGGCGGTGTAACGTAAAGACGATACGTTACGCCGCCACAGATCTCTGTGAATCTGGCCCATCGTTTTTCTAGACCATTAAAACCGGTCGTGTGTACGCGGCATTATACTACAGCAAATACAGTATTTTTGAGGACATTGTGGAGTAGAGTCTAAGCCAGGTTTTTTGTGTACAAACTTTTTTAATAGAAGATTGCAAAAGGTGGTACAAAGAGATTGACATTTACACTAGCATAGAACAGTTAAAGCGGAGGATCGGCGACCCTTTTTTTTTTTTAAACATACAGACACGTACCCACTCATAAAATAGTACTCACTTTTTGTGTCTTTTTATTCAGCTTCTGTCCGTTTTCGTGGCAAAGAAGATTTTATATGTAGTGCCCTGCTCCTGAAAAACAGCTCACATAAAAAAAAAACAAGCAGTCTCTGGGGTCTGGATGGCGTGCATTCCACAGACCACAATATGAGAAACCGGAAGTAGCAGAAGTAAAGTAATGCGTACCAAGTCCCGCCTTACGTGTTTCATCATTGGACGTCGTCTAATGTCAATCTTCTTCTATGTAGACTTGCTGCCTCTGCAGCTATAGTCAGTACCCCATCATCCTGATATTTGAAATCTCATAATTAATATAATCGTTTTGGGGACCTTAACCTCAACCTAGCCAGAGGAGAGTTCAAAACTAATCTTAGAAAGTATGAAGGCTGTAGTAAAAGTAATGCAAAAGTGGGCATAACTTTTTTATTAATTACATAGGTTGTTCAACTTCATGAAAGTAGAGCAACTCTTTCTCTATAGTAGCCCCTCTTTTTCGTTGCAGGTAAACAATAGATTCCAAGCAAAAGCAATGTGCTATCATTGAGTTCTTGACGAAGGACAGTTGCAGGCTGTTCAACATCCACAGAAGGCTACAGAACGTTTATGAAGATGACACCATCAGCAAGAGTCACCAATAACAAGATATTGCTCTTTTTAATGGTGTCATCTGTATAAACACTCTGTAGCCTTCTGTGGAAATCAGACAGCCTGTATCCCTCTGTCATCAAGAACTCAATGACAGCCCATTGCTTCTGCTTAGAATTTATTATTTACCTGCTATGAAAAAGAAGAAGACAAATAGGTAGATTCAGTAAGAGTTAGGCCGGCTTATCAGTAGATAACTCAGAATCTACGCCGACTTATGTTTAAGTGTATTCTCAATCAGAGATACGCTTAAACATATCTAAGATACGACGGCTAATATGTAAATTAGTAGATACGCCGATTCACAAACGTACGCCCGGCCGCCGCAGTACATTTACGCCATTTCCGTAAGCCATTATCAGGCCTAAAGTTATTCCATCTATTAGATGGAATAGTAATGTTAAAGTATGGCCGCCGTTCCCGCTTCGAGATTCGAAATTTTTACGTCGTTTGCGTAAGTCGTCCGCGAATATCGATTTACGTCGTTTACGTCCACGTCAAAATCAATAGGCCCGTGCGGCGTACTTAGCCGCAATGCACACTGGGAAATGTAGGCGCCCGGCACATGCGCAGTTAAAAAAAACGTCAAAAACGTAAGGTCAAGCTCCATTAACATAAAACATGCCCCCTTACACAGATTTGAATTAGGCGCCCTTACACCCGCCCGCTTTAGGCTACGCCGCCGTAACTTAGCAGGCAAGTACATTGTGAATTATGTACTTGCCTAGCTAACTTACGGCGGCGTACCCTAAACACGCTAAGCTACGCAGCCGCAAGTTTAGGGCAATGTGTGTGAATCTACCTAATAGTTATATAGAGGAAGAGTTAGGCCGCGTACACACGGTCGGTCAAAACCGATGAAAACGGACTGAAGGAACTTTTCATCGGACCAAACCGACTGTGTGTGGGCCCCATCGGTCAGTTATCCTTCGGTCAAAAAAAGTAGAACTTTCTTTAAAATTGAACCGATGGACGCCTAACCGATAGGTCAAAACCAACAGTTAGTATGCAAAAGCATCGGTTAAAAATCCACACATGCTCAGAATCAAGTCGACGCATGCTTGGAAACATTGAACTTCGTTTTTTTCAGCACGTCGTTGTGTTTTACGTCATCGCGTTCTGACCCAATCGGTTATTTAACCTATGGTGTGTAGGCACATCAGATCATCAGTCAGCTTCATCGGTTAACCGATGAGAACGGTCCGAAGGACCGTTCTCATCGGATGGACTGGTCGTGTGTACAGGGCTTGACTCTACCAACATAGGAAATTTGAACAACCAATGCAAGTTAATAAAAAGTTATGCATACTTTTGCATCATTTTTGGTGCAGCCCTTATATTATTTTAGAAAAATTGATGCTGAAAAATGATTTTCAGGTAGCAAGTCAGTCAACTGTGAATTTAAACATGCTTGGAACAAGGAAAAATCGAAAAATAAAAAATGGGCATACTCCATGGACCACTTGTTTATTTACTGCTTTCTTCTATGTTTCTATGTCTCTATAGAAACAATAGAAAGCACTAAACGTAATGAAGGAAATCTACTTTATTACTTCTTTGAATTCCTAATGCAAATAGAAAAATGAACACTTTGGCCTTGCTGATCTTTATACAAATAAAGATGAAATTAGATTCGACTAAACAAAATGCTTTTGTATCCTGGTTGTTCTATGATATCAAATCCCAGCACAAACAAATTATGTTCTTTACTGAAAATGCAAAGATTAAAGTGAAATCTTAATTTTTTTTAGAAAGTACATCTGTATGCAAAAGATGCAGCCACATGTTTAATCTTCTTTTTTTATATAAATAAAATCCAGAATTCAACATGTTTCCCTCACAGGGGATTACAAAACAATGGACCATCAGCCTCTTGGCTTACACATGTCGCACTGCTAACCTGGTCTTACATTTTAGTTCCTTTCCTACAAACAGTCCTCTCACAAAAGCATAGGGCCAGATTCATGTACTTTTACGGCGGCGTAACGTATCCCGTTTACGTTACACCGCCGCAAGTTTTCAGCGTAAGTGCTTGATTCACAAAGCACTTGCCTGTAAACTTGCGGCGGCGTAGCGTAAAGCCATCCGGCGCAAGCCCGCCTAATTCAAATGGAGCGTGTACCATTTAAATTAGGCGCGTTTCCGCGCCGAACGTACTGCGCATGCTCCGTTTTGAAATTTCCCGCCATGCTTTTAGCGAAATGATGTCGCCCTAATGTAATGTTTTGAACGGCGACGTGCGTTACGTACTTTCGTATTCCCGGACAACTTACGGGGAAATTTTTTTTTTGAAATTCGACGCGGGAACGACGGCCACACTTTAACATGGGCTGTCTAATTTTACACCACCTAAATAGAAATCGCAACTTTACGACGGGAAAAGACGACTAGCGACGACGTAAGAGAATGCGACGAATGTGCGTACCTTCGTGGATCGTCGTAAACAGCTAATTAGCATACCCGACGCGGAAAACGACGCGAACTCCACCCAGCGGGCGCCGAAGTATTGCATCCTAAGATCCGAAGGCATACGAAGCCGTACGCCTGTCGGATCTTAGCCAAATGCCGTCGTATCTTTGTTTGAGAATTCCAAATAAAGATACGACGCGGCAAATTTGAAAGTACGCCGGAGTAGATCAGCAGATACTCCGGCGTACTTTTTCTGTGAATCTGGCCCATAGTCTATACACTTAGCACCTCTTTGCTGCTCTGGCTCCCACCTGTCTTCTAGGTGGAGCCCTCCTGACTTCTGAGCAAAGACCTCTTCTGTCTGCCAGGGTGGAGCCCAGAACCATAGTCATGTCTCTACAAAAAGCCCAGCAAAAACCTGTCCAATTAGTGTGCTGGTTGTTCAGAAAACACAGACCAAAGATTGGAGACTTTATCAAGCACAGGTTTCAAGGAAGTCTCTAGACTCCAGGGCCCGGATTCACAACGGAGTTACGACGGCGTATCTCCGGATACGCTGTCGTAACTCTGAGTTGCGGGGTCGTATCTATGCGACTGATTCATAGAATCAGTTACGCATAGATTTCCCTAAGATCCGATCGGCGTAAGTGTCTTACACCGTCGTATCTTAGGCTGCATATTTGCGATGGCCGCTAGGTGGCGCTTACGTATATTTCCGCGAGAAATATGCAAATTAGGTAGTTACGCCGATTCAGAAACGTACGTCCGCCCGGTGCAATTTTTTTCGTTGTTTACGTTAGGCTTTTTCCGGCGTAAAGTTACCCCTGCTATATGAGGCGTATACTATGTTAAGTATGGACGTCGTTCCCGCGTCAAATTTTGAAATTTTTCCGTCGTTTGCGTAAGTCGTTCGCGAATAGGGCTGTACGTAAGTTATGTTCACGTCTAAAGCATTGACGATTTGCGGCGTAATTTCGAGAATGCGCACTGGGATTCTTTTCACGAACGGTGCATGCGCCGTTCGTAAAAAACGTCAAATACGTGGGGTCACACTAAATTTAAATAAAAAACGCCCACATCATCCACATTTTAATTAGGTGGGCTTACGCCGGACCACATACGTTACGCCGCCGTAACATGGGGCGCAAGTTCTTTCTGAATATGGAACTTGCGCCCTAATTTACGGCGCATACATTTTTCTTCCAGTAAAAAAATATGGGGGCTGCACCAAAAGTGATACAAAAGTAGGCATAACTTTTTATTACCTTGCATTGGGTGTTCAAATTTCCTATGTTGGTAGAGTAAGGCCTCGTACACACGATAGGTTAACCAGAGGACAGCGGTCTGAAGGACCGTTTTCATTGGTCAAAACTGATCGTGTGTGGGCCCCATAGGTTATTTAACCATAGGTTAAAAAAAAGCCAACTTGCTTTAAAATTAACCTATGGATTCCTAACCAATGGGAAAAAAACGATCGTTAGTAGGCACAACCATCGGTTAAAAATACACGCATGCTCAAGTCGACGCATGCTTGGAAGCATTGAACTTCGTTTTTTTTCAGCACGTCGTTGTGTTTTACGTCACTGCGTTCTGACACGATCGGTTATTTAACTTATGGTGTGTAGGCGTGATGTACCATCAGTCAGCTTCATAGGTTAACCTAAGACAACGGTCCTTCAGACTGTTGTCCTCTGGTTAACCTATCGTGTGTACGAGGCTTAACTCTTCCTCTATAATAATTCTTCTTTTTCATTGCAGGTAAATAATGGAAGCAGAAGCAATGGACCGTCATTGAGTTCTTGATGAAGGAGGGGTACAGGCTGTTTGATATCCACAGAAGGACCATCCCCATCAAATCATTCGCAGCTGCTACCTTTTGTACCACCACTCCCTCCCTTTAGAATGTAAGCTCTACGAGCCGGGCCCTCCTGTACCTTCTGTATTGAACTGTACTGTGATTGTGCTGTCCCCCCCTCTACATTGTAAAGCGCTGCGAAAACTGTTGTCGCTATATAAATCATGAATAGTAATAATAATATATAGATGACATCATTAACAAGAGCAATATCTTGTTATTGGTGACTCTTGTTGATGGTGTCATCTTCATAAACGTTCTATAGCCTTCTCTGGATGTTGAACAGCCTGCAACTGTCCTTCGTCAAGAACTCAATGATGGCACATTGCCTCTGCTTGGAAGAAGAAGAAGGGCTACTATAGAGAAAGAGTTGCTCTACTTTGATGAAGTTGCACAACCTATATATGTACTTTTTCATTACTTTTACTACAGCCTTCATACTTTCTAAGGTTAGGTTTGAACTCTCCTCTGGCTAGGTTGAGGTCAAGTCCCCAAAACGATTATATTAATTATGAGACTTTAGATAGCAGGATGACAGGGTACTGACTATAGCTGCAGAGGCAGCTCTCTCATACTGGTCACTGGGAGTTCAACATGGCACCTCATGGCAAAGGACTCTCTGAGGAGCTGAAAAAAAAGAATTGTTGCTCTACATAAAGATGGCCTAGGGTATAAAAAGATTGCCAAGACCCTGAAACTGAGCTGCAGCATGGTGGCCAAGATCATACAGCTGTTTAACAGGACAGGTACTACTCAGAGCATGGTCAACCAAAGAAGTTGAGTGCACGTGTGATAGACCAACACAAGGTGGCACATAGAAAAATGATAAATGGTTTTTGACATTTTATGCAAATAAATATCTGAAATGTGTAGTTTGTATTTATATTCAGCCCCTTTACTCTGATACCCCTAACTGAAATTAAGTGGAACCAATTGCCTTTAGTCACCTAGGGCCAGATCCACATAGCGAGTACGCCGGCGTATCTACTGATACGCCGGCTTACTTTCAAATTACCTGCGTTGTATCTTTAGTTTGAATCCTCAAACCAAGATACGACGGCTTCTGGGTTCGATCCGACAGGCGTACGGCTTCGTACGCCTTCGGATCGTAGGTGCAATACTTCGGCGCCCGCTGGGTGGAGTTTGAGTTGTTTTCCGCGTCGGGTATGCAAATTAGCTTTTTCCAACGATCCACGAACGTACGCGCGGCCGTCGCATTCTCTTACTTCGTCTCTAGTCTGCTTTTTCCGGCGTATAGATAGACTTGCCATGTTAAAGTATGGCTGTCGTTCCCGCGTCGAAATTTGAATTTTTGTTTTTTTGTGTAAGTCGTCGTTGCGACGTCATTTCGCGCAAAGCACGGCGGGAAATTTCGAAACGGAGCATGCGCATTCCTTAGACACCCTTAAACCTGGAGGTATTAACGAGGAGCTGGAAGTATCCACTATATTATAATTCACCTGCATGTGTTTTTTAACGCTACTAGCTCTTTTCTTTTGTGTGTATACATATGTTCATAATATATGTATATCCATCATATATTTATCCTACTTATATCTTGCCCCCCCCCTCCTGGTCATCTGGTTCTCTTGTTTTATTATTAAAAATATGAATATTTATCTCTTATATCATAAGACACATATCCCTCCCGACATATAGAGACCAGCGTGTCTCTGGGTGTATCCATTTATATATATTCTATGGGTCCTTTAATGTATCTTTATGTATTTTTATGTATTTTTATGAATTTCTATTCAGTATCTGAGTGCACACCCCATTATCTCTTTGTTATTCCTAAAAAATTTGCCAGTACTAGTATATAATTCCTCATTTTTGTTGAGGTTATTTGCACTTTTTCTCCACCAGGTGGCAACACCACATAGGCATACATAAGCAGGCTATCAACAGCCTTTACAATTAGCTTGAGAAAGGTGCGCGCTGTGATCCCCCAGAACTCACAGCGCTAGCACTGAAACGCGTTGCATTTTGGTCCTGTGACGTCATCTCCCCTTACGCCGTTTGCGTCCCAGCGTGCGCTCCAGCCCTCCATCCAACCGGCGCACAGTTTACCCGGAAACCTCCTGTGTGGGAAAACAGGCATCTGCGTTCATCTATGCAGCACACGCGCATCCTTGCAACACACAGCAGCTGCTACAAGGGGACTTTACCAACACGGCTGAGAGACTGACTGTCCTGTGGAACCCGTCCATATGCCGTCCATATGCCTAAATACAGTAACTTCTATGTGAGTACTTTGAGGCTGTCTATACATTAAAGTTTACAGTCTTTTCTAAGTGGCGCCTGTTCTTGTTGTTTTTCTCTATTTCATGTTTGGAGTTCGGCTTCAGCTCCCCATACAAGGCTGCCCAGATTCTACAGACTGTTATCTCACTCTAGAGCTTGTTGCTCAAAAGACTTTTTTACTTAAAATGTGTTATATCTTCTAATTTCAGCGTGCGCCATTAGTGTGTATATATTATATCATTTGGTAGAATTTTGCAGACCGAAGACTGGTATAGTCACCGCCGTCATTTTCTTTGTGGCCACAGCCTTCTTGTGAATAAGTTTCATTACAGCCTTACGAGTGGGACGCAATGTGATTGCATTCAGATAGCTGGATTCAGGTAGGGCAGAGTAACTTTCAGGCGGCGTAGCGCATCGTATTTACGCTACGCTGCTTAAGTCAGAGAGGCAAGTGCTGTATTCACAAAGCACTTGCCTCCTAAGTTACGGCGGTGTAGCGTAAATTGGCCGGCGTAAGCGCGCCTAATTCAAATTAGGAACAGGGGGGCGTGTTTTATGTAAATGACTAGTGACCCGACGTGATTGACGTTTTTTACGAACGGCGCATGCGCCGTCCGTTTACATATCCCAGTGAGCATTGCTCCAAAGTACGCCGCAAGGACGTATTGGTTTCGACGTGAACGTAAATTACGCCCAGCCCCATTCACGGACGACTTACGCAAACGACGTAAAAATTAAAAATGTTGACGCGGTTCCGACGTCCATACTTAACATTGGCTGCGCCATCTTTTTGGTGAAATATCTTTAGGCCTGAAAACGCCTTACGTAAATGGCGTATCTTTACAGCGACGGGGCAAGCGTACATTCGTGAATAGGCGTATCTCGCTGATTTACGCATTCTAGGCGTAAATCAGTGTACACGCCCCTAGCATCCGGCAGAAATAGACAGCTAAAATACGACGGCGCCGGTGGTCGTATCTTAGCTAGATTTAAGTGTATCTCAATTTGAGAATACACTTAAATATAAGACGGCGCAAATTCAGAGTTACGACGGCGTGTCTACTGATACGCCGGCGTAACTCTACCTGAATCTGGCTATATATCATTTGGTAGAATTTTGCAGACCCAAGACTGGTATAGTCACCGCCGTCATTTTCTATGAGATTTTGAAGACTATTGCCACAGCCTTCTTGTGAATAAGTTTCATTACAGCCTTACGAGTGGGACGCAATGTGATTGCATTCATAGTGTTTACAATCGAGAAAACAAATAACTTACATTTAAAAACATATAAGAACATACTTATTACCACAGAAATTGAAACGGATAATAATGGATCTTAAGAGAATACCCTTGGGGTCATATAAGAATGCTTGTCTAAATGTATAAAGAAAGCCTATGCATATGCTAAAAATACTGTATATATGTAATGCAGTGTGTATCTGCTTATTAAAGCGGTTGTAAACCGCATAAACTTTTTTTTTTTTTCCCCCAAACCTGCAATGCAAAAGGCATAATAGGCTAGTATGCATCGCATACTAGCCTATTATGAAATACTTACCTCGGAACGAGGTGTGTACCACTTACCTGGTCCACGCCGAGCAGGATGTCATCTTGCTCCGGCGTGTCTTCCGGGTATCGCCGCTCCAGCGCTGTGATTGGCTGGAGCGGCGATGACGTCACTCCCGCGCGTGCGCGCGGGAGATTTAAAATCGGCAGGGTCCGGCGATGCCGGTCCTTCAGCCGTGGAGTCCCCCCTGCGCATGCGCCGCCCGCATTGCGGGGGTAATATCTCCTAAACCGTGCAGGTTTAGGAGATATTCTCCTTACCTACAGGTAAGCCTTGTTGTAGGCTTACCTGTAGGTAAAAGTCCAAATAGTGGGTTTACAACCACTTTAATATGTGTATGCCTATGTGCATTCACTATACTAATAATATTAAAATGAAAAATTAAAAACAATGAATGGGGGGAAGCTGTAAAAAAATATATATAATTATAAATATGTAAATATATATATAGATTTATGGGGGAACTGGTGATTGTAAAAATGGATTACTAGTGGAGGATATACTGTATGTGTACAAAGTTAAAAAATTATTAAAAATGAAGTTTAAAATGAAGGTAGAAAATTAGAGGAAATAAAAATGTATAAGTATTGCAATGGGAACGATTGATTATATTATTCCCTATTAGTAAATCCCTAGGAAGTGGATTGATGGAAAATATAGGAGCCCTATTAGAAATTAGTCAGGAAGCAATTTAAGTCCAAATCTATGTTCATACCCGAAGGTTGGAGGGTATCAAGCTCAAAGATCCATCGAGTTTCTTTTTGTGATACTTTGATTTTCTTGTTTTCTCCTCTCCAATGACCTTTAATCATGTCAATTGTATAAAACGTCATGCATGTGGGGTCTCTATTATGGTAGTCCCTAAAATGCCTCGATACGCTAAGTTTATTGAACCCTTTTTTTATATTAGCAATATGTTCACGAATCCTGACATGTAATTCCCTAGTGGTTCTTCCTACATATTGTTTTTGGCATGGGCACTCTATGACATACGTCACATGAGTACTGTTGCATGTTATTAGTTGTTTTATATGGTGCCTTGATCCATTTGATGTAGAGGTGAAATCAACTTTTTTCTTGTTAGTTTTTTTACTAACCCTACAGGGGAGACATGTACAGTACTACACTTGTGGAACCCTTTTAGATTTTTAAAGATCTTAATCTGTTTAGGAGGGTCCAGAGCATTATGAACAAGTCGGTTCCTGAGATTTGGTGCCTTTCTGTAGATGAAGGAAAGGTCTGTTAGTTATTATAGTTTTCAAGATTTTGTAGGATGGGCCAGTGTTTTTTTATTATGGTTTCAAGGTCCTTATGCTGTATATTATATCCTGTTAGGAAAGCCATATCCATAGACTTTTTCTCATTTTTAAGTACTTCTACTGTCATTAGTTCTCTGTTCATTTTCTTCACTTTCTCTTTAAGTGCTACCATATCTTTCTTCTTATACCCTTTTTCCACAAACTTATTTATAATAGAGTTTGCCTGGGTTTCATAGTCCTTGGCATTGCTGCAATTTCTGAAGATCCTTATTAGCTGTCCCTTTGGGATATTACTTATCCACTGTTTATGGTGACAGCTCTTGGTTGGAATGTAGCCATTCCTGTCCGTTTTTTTGAAGAAAGTTCTGGTATTAATGTTTCCATTTTCCTTAAACAATTGTAAGTCTAAATAATCGATTGTCTGTTTGTTCCAAGTACCTGAGAAAGTGATCCCATATGCGTTATGGTTGATTTTGTCAAAGAATGATTGAGAAAGAAAAGCCATTGGGCGTTTATTGGGGGCGTAGTAAGATACAATTGTGATAGGGTTATCAGAAATGAAGCCAGTAAGTAGAATATATCTACCTTCAGGGTCTTTAATTTGTGACACAAGGTTAAACGGAGTGGAACGATGAAAGCCAATAAGGGTTCCGCGCTGTTTAACCGTCGTTGATGCAGAATAAAACTGAGTATAGGAAGTTGAGAGAAATTTAGGTCCCTTTCACATTAGCGGACCGTCCGTCCGTGTATTACAAGTCCGTTTACGGACTTGTAATGCATCCCTATGGGATCGCGTCCGTTAGCGGATGGAGCATCCGCTAACGTCCGCAACCATCCGCATCCGCAAAGATCCGCTTTTGCGGACGGAAGAAAACCCTATTTTTCTTCTGTCCGGCGGAACGGATCGGATGAAGACAGACAGACGGTCCGTCTTCATCCGATTCCCCATAGGGGAGAGTGGAGGAAAGACAGGGCGGTCTCTGCACAGTGTGCGGGGACCGCCCTGTCCGCCGACAGCTCAGCGGGGATTACGGATGATCCCCGCTGAGCCGACGGACACACACGGAGCGGACACAAAAATGGTCCGCTCCGTGTGAAAGAGGCCTTAGGATGGTATTGGTAAAATGAGTTTCGTGAAGACAAATAATATGAGCTTTTTTAGTCATGAAGGAGCGAAGAGCCTTAGTACGTTTGTGAGGAATATTTAACCCTTGTACATTTAAAGATAAGACATTTATAGGAGCCATAAATCTAATAAGTTGAGCATTAAATCGTTACAATCATAGCACTTACCAGGAGCCAGAGTCACCGACTGGGGGAAGAGGAAGGAAAAAGAGTAGGTGAGAAAAAAAGAGGAAAAAATGAGTACAAAGTAAAACAATAGTTCTAACCCATAATACCAGCATTGCATCAAAAGAAAAAAGAATTAATATTGGGTGTAGGAACGTCTCAGAGGAGTGATCAAAACCTTCTGAGAAGGTCCAGGTCCACCAGGAGAGTCCCACATAACAATGTCAGGAGTCTTCTGTTGGTATTTTTCCAGCCAGTGCCTGCTTGGCTGGTACAGTCATTTTACCCCGTAGGATCTCGACACGCTTGGGACACACAGTCATACACACAGATATACATATATATACTGGGCCAATTTGGACAAGATCCAATTTACCTACCAGCATGTCTTTGGAGTGTGGGAGGAAACCAGAGTACCCGGAGGAAACCCACGCAGGCACAGGGAGAACATGCAAACTCCAGGCAGATGGTGTCGTGGTCGGTATTTGAACCAGCGACCCTTTTGCTGCTAGGCTAAAGTGCTACTCACTATACCACTATATGTCAAAGCGACTGCACTTATGCAGATTTTGATGCATGGTAAAGGATGATCCAGGACCAGATTTAAATCGTTGCTGGGAAGATCGAGAGGCTGAGCATCTGCGAGGTTGGTCATCAAGTGTGGCTTTTTCCGCAAGGCCCATTTCAATTAGTGCTGATTGTAGGTCCTCTGAGGAGCGGCATACATATTTAGTTTCCAGATGAGCGAATCTGAGACAAAAGGGAAAACCCCAGTGGTAGGAGATTTGGTTCTGCTAGAGTATTTGTAATTGTGGTTTAAGAGCACGTCTCTTAGCTACTGTGAGCGGAGACAGATCAGTAAACATTTGAAAGGTATTACCCTGAAAGCTGAGGGTATCTTTACCTCTAGCTGCTGCTGGCAACTGTTCTTTGGTACGGTAGAAGTGCAGCTTGGCTATTATATCCCTAGGGGGACCATTAGGTTTCCGTGGAGCTAAAGCTCTATGCACTAGACATGTGCATTCGTTTTCGTTAGAATGCATTTTCTTCCCAAAATCTGTTTTTTTCGTTATCGTTTTAACAAACGATAACGAAAGTGCAAGAAACGAAAACCGAAAGATCCGACATAAAAAATGCTTTATTTTCTTTTTCGTTGCGGTAAAAATTCGATATAGAGAGATTCGACATTATAGGGAAAAGATTCGACACTATAGAAATAATAGATTCGACATTACAGAGAATAGATTTCGATTTATGAGCAAATAGATTCGACATTATAGAGAATAGATTCGACATTATTACTAGTCATACAACATTAGAATTCTTGTAGGCGGAATATTCTAACAGAAATGTACGATTCGGCGTAAAGATTCGACGTTCTGTCGAATATTTTTTTGACCATTAGACAGGAACAAACAAAGATTCGACGTTCCGGCGAATATTCTTTTGACCATTCGACAGAAACCAAGTATTATTGGATTTTCGGACGAAAGCTATTCCCCAACGAAAAACGAAATAAATCAAAGCGATTTTCGGGAGTAACTAAATAAATGTATTTTCCAAACGAAAACGAAAAAACAAAACAAAATATTCCAGTCTGCACATGTCTACTATGCACTCTATCCATTTCAAGCCTATCAACAGGGACACTAGGTATTAGTTCCTGAAAAAGCGCCATCATAGTTGCCTGTAAGTCAAGGACAGTTTCAGGGATACCTCTGATGCTCAAATTTGATCTGTGATCTCTATTCTCCTGTTTTTCTAAACGTGCCTGTAGAATAATGTTTTCTTCTTTAATAGATGACATTTCAGAGCTGTGGTACTGTGTATGATTATCAATCATATCAACCCTCTGTTCCAGTTCAGCAGTTCTCTGACCTAGCTCCCTTATTTCTCTAGTCAGTTTATTTGTTATATGGTCAAAGGTCTCTTTAAGAGCTTTCTTCAGCATTTGTTCAAATTGTTTAAATATGTCAGGCTGGTCAGCTGTCTGTATGAGAGAAGTTTCACAATCAGTCTCATTAAAGTGAAGGTTCACCCAAAAAATACATTTTTAACATTAGATTGAGGCTAATTACGGGAAGCAGAATCAGGTGTTTTTTTTTTTAAATCAATGCAGTACTTACCGTTTTAGAGATAGATGTTCTCCGTGGCTTCCGGGTATGGGCTGCGGGACTGGGCTTTCCTATTTGATTGACAGCCATCCGACCGTCGCATACAGTGCGTCACGAGTTTCCGAAAGTAGCCGAACGTCGGTGCGCAGGCGCCGTATAGAGCCGCACCGACGTTCGGCAACTCGTGACGCGCTGTATGCGACCGTCAGAAGGCTGTCAATCAAATAGGAACGCCCAGTCCCGAAGACCATACCCAGAAGCGGCGGAGAACATCTATCTCTAAAACGGTAAGTACTGCATTGATTTTAAAACAAACAGCCCATTTTTCTGCTTCCCGTAATTAGCCTCAATCTAATGTTAAAAAATGTTTTTCGGGTGAACCCCAGCTTTAACATTCTGTGTAAATTTTCGACTGAGAGACTTGTCTTCACAGAGAGCTTTGAGGAGCGCTGTGAGGGGGAGGGAGAAGCTGCCATATCAGCCGCCAGCTTGTGGAGAAGTCCTTTGGGTTTACACTGTTTAAATGTATAATATAATATAATATAATATATAATTGTTTAAATTGTAACTTAGATTTTGATTAATTTATGTTTTAGAATCCTTAGTAATAGGAGTGTTCTCCGATACAAGATGCCATGTGAGGTGTATGCATTAGAAAGCTGTAGTGTTTTTTTAAATGGGTGGCAATGAAATGCCTATGTTGAACCATTGTAAATCAAAGAAAGGCAATAACTCAAGACCTTTTTGATAGAGGACAACAATTATTTAGTAGGCTCATGCAAACAGGTGTTATATTTGTACCACATCTAAAGGTCAAGTGTTTTTGATCTGTGAGCTGCATATAGATCGGGTAATAGGAGAGTATATCCCCTCTGTCATGTCCCATCATACAAAAAATGTTTGCTATAATTTATAGTCTAGATAAACTTAGCATTATAGAACTTGTTTTTGGTTTATAGGAACAAACTGTATTGACCATATGTAAGTGCACAAAGCTTGTTTTACTATAATTGTTACTGAACTTTTTTTGGTTTATAAGAATAAACTTTATTAACCATATGTAAGTAAAGTGTATACAAAACGTTTTATTTACTATGATTACTACATAACCTTTTTTGCTTTATAAGAATAAACTTTATTGACCATATGTAAGTATACAAAACTTATTTTAATTATAATTATTACATAACTTTTTTTGTTTATAAGAATAAACTTTATGGACCATATGTAAGTATACAAAATGTTTTTTCTATAATTATTACAGAAAATGTTTTGGTTTATAAGAATAACCCTTATTGACTATATGTGAGTAAAGTATACAAACCTTTATTTATTTATTTTTCATTTGTTTTGCTATTACTGTATTTATTGGCATATAACACTCACTTTTTTACCCTGAAAATAGAGAGTAAACTGTGCCTGTGTGTTATACGCAGGGGGCTGTGGAAAGTTTTTTTCCTGAAACTTCCCTCTTAAAGTTAAGGTGCGTGTTATACGCCTGTGCGTGTTATACGCTGATAAATGCGGTATTTATATTATCAGAGTTACCTTTCCATTATGTGAATTTCATCTACGTAATAAGCTGTTTACTTAAAGTTCAGCTTTGACTAACAATTGCACGCGTATGATAAACCATAACATAGAGCTAAAGTCCACTTAAAATTAATAGATTGCTCATAATTGTATCATCTTTACTTCAGTCACAAAGCGAGCACCTCCACCGGCTCTCTAAGGCGAGGTCCTGAAGTTTTTCTGTTGACCCAAAAGTCGGTTCCACAATGGACAATCTTGAAGAACTGATTTCTTAGTTTTGTTGTTGCATAAATTGTAAAAACGGAATGTAGACCTGGAAAAACTTTTAATATGAAAATATACCAAGGGCCCAACAACTGCATATATCCTCCAATTATATATGTTATAATATATAGAACCCAGATCAAGATACAGACAAATATAAACCGTATTGTCCTCTGGTAGGAGTCCACACTGCTTGTTGCATTTCCACAGTTGTTCATTCTATTTATGTGCAAGCAAAGTGAAATAATGAGCAGGAATGAAGTCAGGAAGCCCATTAGAAGTGGACACACATTCCAAAATAAGTAAAAAATATGACATTTTGTCTGCTTTTGTTTGCAGTCTAAAATATAATGTTGTGTTGAGTTCCTAACAAAAGTAATATTATGATCTAAGAGATGCATCAATGAAAATTCTAAAGACAACAGCACACAGGCAAAAATCAGGTAGATGACCCTACTCGATATGATGGCCTTCAGTTGTAGGAAGAGAACATTGTGAATGGTGGAGATCTTAAAGTAGATGAAAAGGGAGTACAAGCTTGTCATGCAGATGCCAAAACAAGCTAAGGAATTCACCATGAATTCAAACAATTTAGGGAAAGACCGAAGAGTCTCTGGAAAGTAAAACATTATCAGATTTGGCAATACCAATATTCCAATGCAAACATATGGAGGCAGATATTGCATGAAAATATTTTCATAATGGTCTTCTTTTGTAAATTTTGCCATCTTTGCAGTCATATACAGGAACAGTCTCTACTGAAAGGATAGAGCTGTTCTTTATATAATAATAGAAAATAGCTCCTTTAAATCTATGATGCAAATAGTAATGAAAGCACATTGACTCTGTTGATCTTTACACAAATAAATTAGATGAATGAGATGGGAGGAGATAACAGTAAATTTGACACATGGAAAACACTGATGGATGTTGTTATAAGATACTAGAGCACGTGGTAGACAAATTATTTTGTTTATTGCAAGCTATGAGATTAAAGGGAAACACAATATATTATAGTGTTTATACAAATGTGTGTGTGTGTATATACTGTAGGTGACTGCGATATTGTGTCAATCTCGCTCCCTTTTTCGGCGAGATTGACCACCTACGAGCCCCATCATGGGAGCCAGCGCCGAGCCGGTTCACCCAGATGGGAAAAAGCCGTCATAGAAGCGACGGGTATGAATCATGAGGGGGAACACCACGCCAAATTTCAAATAAAAAAACGACATGGGTTCCCCCCCAGGGGCATACCAGGCCCTTAGATCTGGTATGGATTGTAAGGAGAACCCCCCTACGCTGATAAAATGGTGTGGGGGTCCCCCCACAATCCATACCAGACCCGTATCCAAGCACGCCGCCCGGCCGGTCAGGAAAGGAGAGGGGACGAGCGAGCGCATGGGGGGACCTACGTGGGTCCCGGAGCATGATGGGACTGTGACGCCATAAGAGGCCTATATAAATCGGTGCGAGCCACGCATCCGGCATTACAGCGGGAAGAAGTGTCGTGTCAACATCGGAAGAAAAGAAGAAGGCAGAAGACGGCAAAGAAGAACGGGCTGCGCCACCGCTAGTAATAGGGCTAAAAAGAAGATAGCGGCGGCCAGATGTCATTTGGCGTGGAGTTCCCCCTCATGATTCATACCAAACGTCGCGGCTAGAATTGGTGTGAATCCAAGACGGATCCCCGTCGCTTCTATGACGCGCTCGCTAGAATGTGCTTTTTCTATTCCAGCGAGTGCGAGATGTCGGCACCATGTCGCCGAGAATCAGCGCAATGCCGTCGTGCTGGAAACACATTCTCAGCGACAGGTATTGTATATATATATATATATATATATATATATATATATATATATATATATATATACATACTGAATATATATGTAGCACTACCCCGGAGGAGCTGCTGGTTTGTTTTGGGTCTACGCTCTGTGGTCAACCCCTAAAAGTTGCTCAAAACCCTCCCTTGACACAACTAGTAATATGGGAGTTGTGGACCCCAGTAACTTGTTGGGGAGCACAATATCCCGTTACACTACAACAGATTAAAGTTACCTTAAATGGAGTGGATCCTGCAGTGTGAAAGACAGACTGTACACAGACCTCAGAATAACCAAAGTGGTACATTACTTGTGAAATGAAAACAAAAGAACAAGAGTAAAACAGTGATAACTATCTGCAGAGCTCTGCAGAATTAGTGACAATAATAACACATAGGTGTAGTCTAACTTATAATATCATATAGACCTGTGCAAGCACACAGCAAGGGGATTCCCTCAACAAGGCATACACGTTGAAGCACCCTCTTGCCAAGCCTCACCCAGCTCTCTGTTTCTCTACAGTACTGTACAATGTAATAGAACCAATTACTCGATCAACGAGTGTAAAAATGAATATCAACAATATGCAACACTAAATAAGTAGTCTTTGAGTAATATTGCTAACCAGGGCAGGCCAAACCTCAATATAATGTATCCTAACAGTTCGTGCACATATGCGTTGGCATGCATTGGCACGCAAAGAAGAAAAAAAACACAATTTGTAATCCAAAGGGGAAAGGAGGAAAAAATTGTATTTAGTAAAAGACTTCCTGAACAGTCGAACCACAGTTTATGAATATCAACAATCCGCCCTCCTGCAAGACAGTCAGTACGCTTGGCCAAGTGCCCGTCTCACACAACCGATCCAGGCCTTGTCCTTCTGTGGTACTCCGTCCACGATCTCCGGTCACAGTCCTGGTAACCGGCAGCCTCCGGTTCTCAGACAGGTCGCAGGGATACTGGAAGCTCGTCCGATCACTCCGTCAGAGGTTCCGTCTCTCCTTCTCAAAGGAGCTCAGCCCGGGCATATGTAGCTGCGGCCTACTCCCCATGGAGACACTTCCGACAGTGTCCTCCTGGGTTGAAGAGGCGGTCCAGAGAGAGAGAGCCAAGGACGTCCTCTTCCTTAAATTACCTCCCCCAGAAGGCTGTGCGAGGAGCAAAGCATTCTGGGATTGTACAGTTGCTCTCTGGGAAACATAGTCTGTTTCTCCCTGTACTCAATGCAAAAGTCAAAAAAACAGGTGGCTATAACACAACTTGACCACCGGAGGGAGCCGAGATCCTTCTTGATCAGCAGATGATAGTCTTTTATATCACATTAAAAGGGTGATATCCCACTACATATATGTATATATATGCATATATTGTACAGTATAGGGAAAAGGAATAGCAGCTCCAGGTGGGAACCCAAACAAACATACCCGGGATGAGTCCCTCATGATAAGTACGCACCACAATTGTTTTGGTTGTGGTTCATTTAAGGGGTGCCGCAAGAGAGGCAACTTTGATTACTCGGGATTAACCCACTTGTAAGGCAGGCCTAAAAAGAGCAGGAAGTTGTCAGCAAGTGTTTGTGTGATATTTTTTGGAGCTAGACTCTGCTTGGCTCTGTGACCTTATCGAGACCCCCGGGGGAAGGTGTGGACTTTAAACCCTGTTGTGGAATAGGACTATACTGGCGGTGAGCCAAATTGTTGTTTTCACCAGAAATGTATAGACTGTCGCGATTTCTTTATGCTGAAAAAAAAGCTACTTATTTTGCTGTTTGAACAATAAAAACAAAGTTTGTTTTTAAAATATCAGCTGGCTGGTGATCCCATGCACCTTCATATAAAAATTGGTGGAGGATGCGGACAATCAAGCCTGGAAAGCCACTTACAGCAAGAGACTGATATTTAAAGAGCCAGTATCTATTTTGCATGCTGATGGGTCAGACTGGGACAAGCACTGAAAAGCAATAACAGTGGCATGGAGGAGGTTTCTTACTGGCCAGTCACCTCAATCCCAAATGCATTACTTGCTATGGCTGACCTCACTATGGTTACAGACCAAGGGCCAAATCCACAAAAGAGATACGCAGGCGGAACTGCTGTTCAGCCTGCGTATCTCTGTGCCTAACTTTGGAAACGATCCTCAAAAGGATTTTTCCAAAGTTAGGCAGAAGATCTGACATCTGTAAGACACTTACACTGTCAGATCTTAAGATGCAGTACCGCATCCGCCGCTGGGGGCATTTCGAGTCGAAATGCCGCCTAGCGTATGCAAATGAGTACTTAAGCAGATCCACAAAGCTTTTAAGCTTTGTGTTTTCTGCGTAAGTTACGATTTGCTTGCGCAAAATTAGGGCTGGTTTTACAATGTGTAAAGTTAGTACACCATGTAAAACCAGACCTTTTTTTCGATCGCCGCGTTTTTTTTTAAATTTTGTTATTTTTTTCCCGGCGCGTAACTTTTTTTTAACCCGTCGCAACTTTAATGTCCCGTCGCAATCCACAAAGCCCGGCGTAAATTACGTTCGCGCGCTGCCCGTCTGGAAAAATGACGTCACACGCATGCGCAGTACGTCCGCGCCTAATTTAAATGGGAATCGCCCATTTTAATTAGGAACGCCTTAGGATGCACGGAGTTAAGTTGCACTGCCGCAATTTTCCGGGTAAGTGCTTTGAGGATCGCTACCTAAATTCGGAGAATTGCGGCCGTGTAACTTAACTCTGAAAAGTTAAGTTAGGCAGCTTTTCTGTGGATTTGGCCCCAAGATCCTAAGTCAACCTCATATTGTGGAACAGGTCATTGTGGATTGTTACTTAAGGGTGTTAACGGGTGAGCTTTGGCATTGGGTCAGCCACAGAGAGCCCAAAAGACTAGACCAAGTGGTGGAGATGGTGGAACATTACACCATAATCGAGAATCTACATGGATCTGTCAAGTCCCGAGAACTTCTGCCAGCACAGAGAGTAAAGCCATCTACAAGCCTGAATTCAGCATTCAGGAGAATCTGGGAATGACTACCCCAGTGCTCCAGTTTTCTGTTTTGGCATGAAAAAGTAAGAAGGTGCTGTGCTGGTGATGCTCCTGCAGGCGCAACCCATTGAGTGTGGAGTCATATAGAGGATTTCCTTCTACAATGAGAGGGTCTATACTACTCACTTGGAGGTGTGCTTTGAATGTGATGTCTGGATGAACCATCTTCATGCCAGGGCTCTTCTGCATTCAAGTAGTATGGTTATCCTTATCCATATGGGGGTGGCTAAGGAAGTTGGCCCCATAAAAAAAGACTCTTAATGTGGTGTGTACATATATTGATGCTAAGAAGTATCCACTAGTGCCAATGAAAATAACCACTGCTTCGACACAGTTTCACAGAAGGTCAGTGTGGTATCCAAAATATTATAGTGGGTCGGGACTGCACTTTGTTGAACTGTAAGCAGAGTACTGTCTGAACAACCTGACATTTCTATTCACTTTGAAGGGCAGGACATATTGAGTTGGTCAACTCTAGAAGTTGTTGATGATGTTTGACCTGTGGTAGACAGTCTACTGACCAACACATGTTTCCATGCAGTCAATAGTTGCTATACTGAGTCACTAAAGTCCAGAGTTAGGTAGTCAACAATTTACTGGCACCCAACCTTTTAGATGTATGGTACTTAGCTTGGCTCACAATGACACATTGGGAAGTCACCTAGGAGTCAAGAAAACAGAGGCATTGATATCAAACTGGCTTTAATGGCTGGGGGTCACTGCTGAAGTGAAAAGGTATTGTGCTAGTATCTAATTGCCAGAACTTCGGTCTTTGGAGATCGCCTGCTCGGGAAACCACTCTGTGCATCTTTTAATGTGATTTTACTGTGGAAAATATATAAAATGTTTTTTTATCAGTTTGTTTATTATGTAAGTGAACAAACCTTGTTTTGATTATGATTTTTACAGAAATGATTTATAATAATATATATATAAGTATAGAAACCTTTTTTTTTTTTTTTGTATAATGATTACAAAACTCAGATTCACAGAATCTTTTTTTTGTTAATAATAATAAACGTTAAAAAAGTTAAATATTTGATTGAAAAAAATAAGTTTATCCTGTTTTTAGCAAAAACATTTATTTACAAATAGAAATCACTTCACTTAGAGTCGGTTCACACTGCAGCTGCACGACTTCGGGGGCGACTCTGCAAGTCGTCCTGAGGACGACTTCAGAGGCGATTTGCAAAACGACTTCTGTATAGAAGTCAATGCAGGTCGCCCCGAGCCGCCCCCGAAGTCGTACAGGAACCTTTTGCGTCGCTTCTATTAGACCGGCTCCATTGCATTCAATGGGACGCGACTCGTCAGGCGGCTGAACCGCCTGACGTGTCGCCCCAGTGTGAACCGGCTCTTAAAGTGGAACTGCAAGCAGACATAAAAAGACAAACATTAATACAGCTTTGCAATCAATATAACATCATTAACCACATCAGCTCATTGGAGGTACTATGAACGTCTAGACCGGGGATATGCAATTAGCGGACCTCCAGATGTTGCAGAACTACAAATCCCATGAGGCATAGCAAGACTCTGACAGTCACAAGCATAACACTCAGAGGCAGAAGCATGATGGGACTTGTAGTTTTGCAACAGCTGGAGGTCCGCTAATTGCATATCCCTGGGACTGTGAAGAGTTTAACTGTTTTGTTTAGCCAACTTCCAGCTGTCATGTAAAAATAATAATTTTTACGTTGCTGGTGGTGTGGAACTTCCCTCCCCACCACACACTTCACTCCTGCCATGGTTTCTGAGCTCTCCTGATCCTCCCAGGAGCCCAGGATCTAGACAAACTGTTTTAGGATGGCAAGCTGGAGGAGATGGAGGACCATCTGTTCCTCCATCTACTCCACTGTCAGTGACACTTGAGACACTCATATATCCAGTTTCAGAGCTGTCATTCCCCTGCTGCTGTGCCTGGGAAGCAACTAATAAACCACGTCTGTGATTATTTAGCAGCACAGGAGGACAAGTGGATATTGGGGGTATAAAAGGCCCCTTATGTTTCCATAAAGAGGACCTGTCTTTGCTCAATGCTATCACAAGGGGGGCTTGTTATTGATAATACTAAAGCTGAATATAAAAAAGTTAGGAAAAATCAAATGTAACCACATCATCCTGCACACACCCACACATGCAAAAGTGTGCATGGGGTAAGTATGTATATGTAAATCGCAACCGCATGACACTTATGAGTTATTGCCACCAATGTAACAGTTGGAGCAATAATTCTAGGGCCATACTTCATAGTTACCATTTTTATTGGCGTATAATAGCACTTTTCCCCCTAAAAATAGAGGGAAAGTTATACGCCGATAGTGTACCTCGGACTCAGAGGGAAAGGAGGGGGACGAGTGCTGCTGGAATTCACTGAGCCGTCATCTCCTGTTTACTCTCACTCAGCTCTGACGTCACACACACAGTCCTGCCTCTGCCATTGGTATTGGACCAGTGTTCTGTCAATCACAGGAGCTGGTCCAATGGCGGTGGTGGAACTGTATATGTGACTGCCGACACGACTGAGAGCCGAGTGAACAGGAGATGACGGCTCGGTGATTCCCTCACTGCACGAGAGATGTTGAGGCTGCAAATGCGCATCAGGCTGCATGGATGAGAGACGTGCTGCAAATGGACACATAGGCTGCATTTAAGTGGCAGATGGGCACATATCAGGCTGCAGATGGCACATATCAGGTTGCATTGAGGCTGCAGATGGACACTGACCATTATTTTGCTTCAAAGTGGTTTATTTTATTTTTATTTTTTTATTTTTTTCATTAAACGTCCCTCTTAAATTAAAGGTGCGTGTTATACGCCGATAAATACGGTAACTCTAAACTGATAACCTGTAAAGGCTTTAAAGCCCTGTACACACGACCGGTTTTCCCAGCAAAACTGCCATGAGAGCATTTGGCCAGGAAAACTGGTCCTGTGTATGCTCTCTATTTTCCCGTCAGGATTCCCGGAGGACTTTTTCCCGTCTTGAAAACCGGTCGTGTGTATGCTTTTCCGAGGGCAAAAAAATGAGCATGCTCGGAATCAAGTATGAGACAGGACCGCTCTTTCTGGTAAAACTAGTGTTCATAATGGAGATATCACATTCGTCACACTGTAACAGACTGAAAGGAGGAGGCTGAAAAGAGTGAATCGTCTCTCACCAAACTTTTACTAACACAACATCAGCAAAAGCAGCCCAAAGGGTTGCGCCATTGGAATGGAGCCTCCGAGGACGAATCAGAAATTCGAAACGTATGTCAGGCTGCGTCACGTGCTACGTCACTTCCGGGTGAACGTCGGGTGGTTCGGCTGGAACGCAAGACAAACACCTAGACAGCACACGCTGTCGTGCATACTAGCCAGGTGACGGTACCCAAAGCCGGCTACTAGCAGCCATTTGAGCTGCTTTATTGCAGACAACGGCCCCCCTTTTATTTTTTATCAGTTTTTACTTGCATATATACATATTTTTTTGTGTTTTTTTCCCTGCATACTCCGGTATCGGAGCTACATGTGTACTCTGGCTTAGGTACATCTGCTGCAGCAGCCAGTTTCACTGCAGGTTAAGTTATATTGTTTATTTTAAATAAATACTTTAGAACTTTTTGACAACATTCTCTGGTCATACTTTATCACACTATTGGAGCCCCTGGTTTTGTTCCCTTTGAGGAATTAAGGAAGCTAAGCAGTGGAAGCATTGGAAACCTGAAATCCATTTGAAGGAAGGAGGAAAAATTGGAGTAGAGGAACGTCTATAAGACCCGGCAATATGTGCCTGTTACCCCAAGAGGGGACCTTTATCTGGTGAGTGGGGAACCTGGAGGGGAGCACCGGGAGCACGTCGGAGTGTGATATAGGAGCACCTCTTTCCCACCAGCCAGATCCCTTTACTGGACTCCAATTGCCTCACCAAGATTTCTACATTCTCACACTATCTCCTTTTGGAAATTCATAGACTCTATACACAATTGTTTCCTACAGGCTGCCAGCTAGCCGCATCTTTTTCCATACAACATTTTCCTGTGCAGATCACAGGGTGGACTGGTGTTGTTGGTTGATTATGTAATATCACTGCATGTGTTATCCATGCAACTGTTTTTTGGCTACTATTCCTTTTTGGCCTATTTAGTTATTTTTAGTGTTCATTTACATATACAATTCTTGCTGGACTATTATTGGAACCATCAACGGGTTCACATTGTTTGCTTTTGTTTTATAATAGCACCTGTTGCAATCTGTGTATGTTTATATATCGGTGTCTGCATAGAGTTATACCAGCTCAGACACCCCACTGGTCAGCAGCACACTCTCAGTGCACCTTTGTTGGTTTCCAACATCTCTTTCCAACATCTAGATACACTCATTTCCTAGCACTTTTAGTGTAGCTGATGGCCATTGAGCTCATGCTCCCTCAGTCCTCTGACATTGTGGGACTTCTACCAATATAGACCTCAGTCAGTTCAGTGCATATTGTACTAAGTGGAGCACTTATTACCCACATTTGGTCTAGGTAGACCCACACCGGGACCATATAGGTGTAGAAATACACTTAGGCAGCGCCTAATTTTGGGTATCATATTTTTTTGTAATATCACAAGCACACACAATTTTATGACATTGAATATACGGTATGTACATTGAATACATTGATTTATAATATTTGGTATCTATGCACTGTAAGGGGTTAGCTCGGTGGCGGGCTGTGTGACCCCCTGGATGGGTTCACTACACACTGAATTTATACAGACAGGCAGTCGAAGACGGTTGAAAACAAAGATTTTGGTTTATTCTTCCATCTTGCTGGAAACAAGTGCAAGCATCCAAACCCTGGCCACTTGGGGCGTCTACCTTCACCACACAGGAACCTATCTAGGGATCTAGCACAGCCTACTGCTGGGTAAACACTGCTGGCCATACAGCAGGAAAACAATAGTCTTGATTTTTATCACACAGAAAAATCAATCCTCTCCTCACCTCCTCAGAAGACTTTCACTACACTGCTCTCCTTTCTCACAAAGCCTTGGGATGCAGCAATTCAGTGGTAATCCTCTGGACTACTTATAGAGGCCTTAATTGCCTCATTCTGAACAGCTGAAGTCTTCCAACGCCCTTAAACCTTTTCTGGCTACTTCTCGCAGCCGACGCTTAATAACAATTGGTGTATTGTCTAAACAAGGCAGAAATGTATGTCCCGTCTGTGACAACACCCACAGATTTACCTGACTTCCTGTCACATACCCCCCCTCTTGTTTCAACCCTAGGGTTGAGACACAGGTTGCCAAGCAGGCATGCACTCGGGACAACCCATCTGCATTCCCCATTTTAGCACCGGGGCGATGCGTTACCACAAAACTAAATTCCTGGAGGGCCAGGAACCACATATTTATTCTCCTATTGGTCTCTTTGTTCTGTGCCATCCACTTCAATGGGGCATGATCCGTCACCAGTTCAAACTGTCTACCCACGAGGTAGTACCGAAGAGAATCCAAAGCCCATTTCACCGCCAAACATTCTTTCTCAATGGTGGCATAATTTTCTTCCTGGGCCTTCAACTTTCGGCTGAGATACATAACAGGGTGTTCCTCCCCCTTGATAATCTGAGACAGTACAGCTCCTAAGCCCACATTTGACGCATCTGTCTGAACCACAAAGTCCCGTGAAAAATCAGGCGAATTTAAAACTGGCTGACAACATAAGGCCTGTTTTAAAGCCTGAAAAGCTGTTTCTTCTTCGGGAGTCCATTTGGTCATTACAGACTCCTTTCCTTTGGTCAAATTGGTCAGGGGAACAGCCTGTGAGGCAAAATGGGGGATAAAGCGGCGATAGTAGCCCACGATCCCCAAAAATGCACAAACCTGTTTCTTGTTGGTGGGATGTGGCCAATCCTGAATAGCCTCAACTTTGTTTATTTGGGGCTTGATTAGACCTCTTCCAATGGTATACCCCAGATACTTTGCCTCTTCTAGCCCAAGGGTACATTTTTTTGGATTGGCTGTAAACCCGGCTTTCCAGATGGAATCCAACACAGCCTGAACTTTTGTCAAGTGTGATTCCCTATCCTCACTGTGGATGACAATGTCATCGAGGCATGCAGCAGCATAGGCTTGATGAGGCTGAAGGGTCTTATCCATGGTGCGTTGGAATGTGGCGGGAGCATTTTGTAACCCAAAAGGCATCCTCTGATATTGGAAAGATCCGTCTGGAGTTACAAATGCTGTTTTTTTCCTGGCCGACTTCGAGAGAGGAATTTGCCAATAACCCTTGGTCAGGTCTAACGTTGTCATGTACCGGGCAGTGCCTAGGCGATCAATCAGTTCATCTATGCGGGGCATGGGATAGGTGTCAAACTTAGTGATTTGATTCAGGCGGCGAAAGTCATTACAAAACCGCCAACTTCCATTTGGTTTGGGCACTAAGACAATGGGACTTGACCAATCACTATTTGACTCTTCTATCACCCCCAGCTCAAGCATTTGTTTTACTTCCTGGCGAATTGCCTCCTGCCGGGCTTCTGGAATTCTATAAGGCTTCAACTTGACCTTATCCCCAGGTGTGGTGATAATGTCATGTTCAACTCCGGAGACCCAACCTGGCAGGTCTGAAAACTTCTCCTTATTACGGAGCACAAATTCTTTAACCTCCTGTTTCTGAGTTTTGGATAGAGTCTCCGCTATCCCAACTTCAGGGACAGCCAGGTTAAATGGAGCAGAAAATCGGGTAGTCTTAGCGACCAAGGACTTTCTATCCTTCCATGGTTTCAGAAAGTTCACGTGATAGAGCTGCTCAGGTTTTCTTCTTCCTGGTTGGCTAATTTTATAATTCACCACTCCCATTTTTTCCAACACTTCATATGGACCCTGCCATTTGGCTAGGAATCTACTTTCGACTGTGGGGACCAACACCAACACCCTATCACCAGGTGCAAAGGAACAGACCTGGGCCCCACGATTGTAAATCCTTTGTTGAGTCAATTGGGCTTGGGCTAAATGTTCCTTCACAATCGGCATCACTTGGGCAATTCTGTCTTGCATTTGGGCCACATGTTCAATCACACTTCAATGAGGCGAACTTTCACTCTCCCATGTTTCCCTGGCAATGTCCAGTAGGCCCCGAGGGTGCCTCCCATACAGTAGCTCAAGCGGAGAGAACCCTGTGGACGATTGGGGAACCTTTCTTATTGCAAACATCAGATAAGGGAGCAGATAATCCCAATTCTTTCCATCTTTATCCACCACCTTGCTCAACATTTGTTTTAAGGTTTTAATAAACCTTTCCACTAACCCGTCTGTCTGAGGGTGATATACTGATGTACGTAATTGGGTCACTTTCAGGAGTTTACAAAGTTCTTTGGTCACCCTAGACATAAACGGGGTGCCCTGGTCAGTTAGGACTTCCTTAGGAAGACCCACATGGCTGAAAACCTGAAACAACTCTTTGGCAATGGTTTTAGCATTGGTCCATTATTACTAAGATGTGCTGGTGCCCTCTAGTGGACTTCAGTAAGGGGCCAACCAAGTCCATGGCGATCCTCTCAAAAGGGACCTCGATAATGGGCAGGGGTACCAAGGGACTGCGGAAATGTGGCATTGGTGCAGTAATCTGACACACTGGACAGGAAGAGCAGTACAATTCCACTTGTTTAGTGATCCCAGGCCAAAAAACCTCTGGGTGATCCTCTCCCGAGTTTTTTCCGCTCCCAAATGTCCCCCAAGAATGTGCCCATGGGCCAGTTCCAAAACCATCTTGCAGTACGGTTTAAGCACTACCAGTTGCTCAATGGTGTCCTCTATCCTCTGTGACACTCGATATAACAGGTCCCTTTCAATAATGTGTTTCGTCAATGTACGAGTGGGAATAGGCCCTCAGTGTTATTTTACTGCAGTAGAGAAAAATGAGATCTCCTTTATGTGTATTTCATCTGTGTATGTTCCTGTTTACTTTGAGTTCAGTTTTAACTAACAATTGTACACATACGATAAACAATAAAATATCTCTAACGTCTAGTTAAAATGATAGAGATTTTTCATAATTTTATCACCTTTCCTTCAGTCACAAAGGCGTCACCTCCACCGGCTCTCTAGAACGAGGCCCAGGAGCTTTTCTGTTGACCCAGCAGTCAGTACCACAAAGGACAACCTTGAAGAACTGATTTCTTAGTTTTGTTGTTGTATAAATTAAAAAAATTGAATGTAGACCTGGACAAATGTTCATTATCAAAATATACCAAGGGCCCATCAACTGCATATATCCTCCAATTATATATATTACAATATACAAAGCCCAAATCAGGATACAGATAAATAAAAACCTTATTGTCCTCTGGTAGGTGTCAGTACTGGTTGTTACACTTCCACTGTTGTTCATTCTATTCATGTGCAAGCAAAGTGAAATAATGAGCAGGAATGAAGTTAGGAAGCCCATTGGAAGAGGGTACATGTTCCAAAATAAATAAAAATATGACGTTGTCTGCTTTTGTTTATAGCGTAAAATGTCATTTTGTGTTGAATTCATAAAAAACGTACTAGGATAGTCCAATATATGCATCAATGAGAATCCTAAAGACAACATCACACAGGCAATAATCAGATAGATGACCCTCCTTGAGATGATGGCCTTCAAACGTAGGAAGAAGACATTGTGAAAGGTGGAAATCTTAAAGTAAATGAAAATGGAGTGCATGGTTGACAAGCTGATCCCAAAAAATGCTAAGGAATTTGATGTGAATTCAAGCAATATAGGAAAAGACAAAAAATTCCTGGGAAAATAAAACACTGAAAACAAATACAAAAGATTGACAATGTGAAAGAGAACTTTTGTTAGCTCAAGAGGGGTAATAATTTTGTTGACATCCATTATTGATCTGTGTTTCAGCCAGTCAATGACATTAACAGCCACAATAAATGACTCTATTATCATATTCGGAAATACAAATAGTCCAAGACAGACAAATGGAGGCAGATATTGCATTAAAATATTTTCAGAATCATCTAGGTTTGTAGAATGTGCCATCTTTGCAGTCATATACGAGAGCTATCTGTATAGGAAGGATAGCACTGCTATTTATATACTGATGGAAAATGACTTCTTTCAATCTACGATGCAAATAGTCACGAAAGCACATTGACTCTGTTGATCTTTACACAAATAATGAAGATGAGAGTACATCTGACACTTGGAAAAAAACTGTTGGATGGTGTTGTACGATACCAGAGCACAGGTGGAAAAAATATTTTGTTTATTGCAAGAGCTTAGATTAAATATGTGCACATCCCATCAATATACTGTATACTGTATATATATTCTATATATAAGTCTTATGCCACTTACACACGGTCGGAATTTCCGACAAGAAAAGTTCGATGTGAGCTTTTGGTCGGAAATTCCGACCGTGTGTAGGCTCCATCTGACCTTTTCTGTTGAAATTTCCGACAACAAAAATTCAACAACAAAGAAAAGTTCTTGTCGGAAATTCCGATCATCGGTATGCAATTCCGACGCACAAAAAAACATGCATGCTCTGAATCAACTCAACGCATGCTCGGAATCATTGAACTTTTCTTGGCTTGTTGTAGTGTTGCACAGTCAAAATTTTGTGTGACTGTGTGTATGCAACACAAGTTTGAGCCAACATTTCGTCAGAAAAAAATCCACGTTTTTCTTGTTGGATTTTCCAATCGTGTATATGCGGCTTTAGACAATTGTGGAAAACTTTTGTTAATTAAATAATTCTGTCAGAAATAGAAGTGTTATTAGTTTATTTTCATCAATTAACAAAGTGGAAAGTAAATAAACAGAGAAATACAAATCAAATCAATATTTGATTATTTAATATGTAACCACTCTTTGCCTTTAAGCCAGCTTCCATTTTCTGGGTACACTTGCACACAGTTTTTGAAGGAACTTGGCAGGTTGGTTGTTCCAAATGTCTTGAAGAACTAACCACCAATTTTCTGTCAATGTAGGCTGACTCAGATCCTTCTGTCTCTTCATGTAATCCCAGACAGACTCAATGTCACGATCAGGGGTCAGGCTCGAAGACCAGTTGCTATAGCAGTAGTGGGACTACCACTGACCAGCAGGATAGGTATACGGGCAGTCACCCTAGCAGATGATGCAGGCTCACCTGAGGTGTGGAGCCTAAGTACTAACCAGTGTTCACCAGAGCTACTGATGGTAGAGATCAATTTTTTTGTGTGGCCCTCAGGATCACATCACCAGGAAGTGAGCAAGCCAGGGTCTAGTAGCGGATAAGCAAATAAGGATCAAACAGAAACATAGTCAGTAAACAAGCCAAAGGTCAGTAACGAGTAGTTGCAGGTTGGGGTCAGGCAGAAACATAGTCGAGGAACAAGCCAAGGGTTAATAACAAGTGGTAGAAAAATATGGACAGCAGCAGGGAGGACAAGAGCAAGATACTGGCTGAAGAGAGCACAATAATCTGACATGCAGGAAGTGCAGAGACATGGCTTAAATCTGGAAGATCGCGGGAGGAGCGAAGAGTTCAAGGATCAGCAGAAGGCAAGGCACAAGGCAGGGTTGTCCAATGAATCAAACAAGATGTTGCCAAGCATCTCAGGTATCTCAGCGAGATGAGTCATTGTCAGACACCGCAGAAGTCCCAGGTTCCAGTCCCTCAGGATGCGCCCTGGACGTCTTAGGGCTAGGTTTGTGAGGAAACCTCTGGTGGAATTCTCTTGTTAATCTAGGGGCATGAACGTTCTTCTCAGGCTCCCAGGAAATTTCTTCTGGCCCATATCCTTCCCATTTAACCAGATATTGTAATTTGTTCCTAAAGATCCTGGAATTAAGATTTTTTTCCACCACAAATTCTTCAGCAGGTGGAAGAGGTGGAAGAATTCTTCCAGGAAAAGGATTTTCATGAAACAGTTTGAGTAGTGATATGTGAAAAACAGGGTGAATCTTCATATTGTCTGGAAGTTTTAAGCTAAAGGTAACCGGGTTGATTTTAGAAGAAATCTGGAAAAGTCCCACAAACTTTTGGCCCAACTTTTCAGATAGAAATGGACCTTCACATTTTTGGTTAAAACATTATCACCCACATGAAAGGTAGCAGCCTCCTTAAAAACATTCATGAGCCTCCCCCAAAGTTTTGATAAATTTCTCCTGAATCTCCTGAAATGTATGTAATCTGTTGGTAACAGAAGGAATTGGAGTTGAGGTAGGGAGGTCAGGAATACAAACTGGATGATACCCATTGTTTAAGTAGAAAGGAATTTGAGAAGTGAAGCCATGTTTAGAATTGTTATACGTAAACTCTTCTGCAGGAAGATAGTCCACCCAGTCATCCTAAAGATAACTGACATAACATTGAGGGAACTGCATTAGATTTGGTTTGATTGGTCCTCTCGGTCTGACCATTAGACTGAAGATGAAAAGCGGAGGACAGATTAACTGTTACATCTAAAGCCGAGCAAAAGCTTTTCTAAAAATCTTGAAGTAAACTGTACTCCTCTGTCAGGCACCACATCACCAGGAATTCCATGTAGTTTACATACTTCTCGAACCATTAACTCTGCAGTTTGTTCAGCAGATGGTACCCCCTTTACAAGTATAAAATGAGCCATCTTAGTGAGATGGTCGACGATGACCAAGATGGTGTTCAATTCTTTTGAGGGAGATAAATCTACCACAAAGTCCATAGAACTTGACCCTCATGGTCTGGAGCAAGGAGTGGCTGGAGAATCCCCAAAGGGGAAGCTTAGGGAATCTTATTGCATGCACAGGTCAGGCACAAGGCCATGTAGTGTTTGACATCTTTATTATAGCCAGGCCACCAAAAGGAACGTGAGAAAAGTTCTTCAATCTTAGAAACCCCAAAAGGCCCCACAAGTTTTGAGTCATGAACCAACCAGAGGGCTTCAACCCAATTCAGGTACATAGAGACAATGGGCCAGATCCTCAAAAGGGATACGATGCAACATTTTTTACCCGGCGCGATTCACAAAACTCGGCGTAACGTAATTTCGCGCAATGCACGTCGGGAAAATCGCATCGGGAGCATGCGCAGTACGTCCGGCGCGGGAGATCGCCTAATTTAAGTGGGACTCGCCCCATTAGATTGGGCATGCCTTGCGCTGGACAGATTTAAGTTACACAGCCGAAAATTTCTAGGTAAGTGCTTTGTGGATCGGGCACTTAGGTAGAAATTTTGCGGCTGTGTAACCTAAATAGGAAGATTTAAGTTAAGCCCGCTGGCTGTGGATCTGGCCCAATGTGCATGAGTCCAAAAGCCATTCTTGTACTCATGGTTAATATAAGTAGGAGGATGATTGAGAAGTGGGTCATTCTCATACACCTCCTTGAGAAGGCTCAAAGTTGCCTTCCTGGAGAGGTTCAGTCAACATCCTCAAAGAGGCATCAACCTTACCTTCCCTTGACCCGGGTCTATACGAGATAATAAAATTAAACCTGGAAAAGAACAGTGACCAACATGTTTGTCTAGAAGACATCCTATTGGCATAATGAATGAATTCTAGAGTTTTATTATTAGTGAGAACAGTTACTGGATGCTTAGCCCCTTTCAGCAGATGTCTCCATTCAGAAAAGGCTTCCTTAATTGCCAGCATTTCCTTATTCCCAATGTCATAATTCTTTACAGCTGATGGCTTTATGCAATAGAAATGTGAACAAGGATGAAGCTGCATCTTTTCTCCTTTTTGCTGAGAAAGGATAGCTCCTATGGCAGAGTCTGAGGTATCCACTTCTTATGAATCTGTAGAAGTTGGCAAATCCAACAAATTGTTTTATTACCTTAACATTTCTAGGAGCAGGCCAATCCACCACTGCTTTGATTTTCTAAGGATCCATGTTCACTCCTTTAGGAGAAATAATATATCCCAAGAACCGCATCAGGGTTTATTTAAACTCACATTTCTCCAATTTAATATAATGTTGGTTCTTCCTTAATCAATCAAAGACAGTGCAAACATGCTTGCAATGTGCCTCTAGGTTTTTAGAAAGGATGAGAAGATTATTCAGGTAAGGAATCACATACTGGTCCAATAGATTTCAAAAAGCATCATTGATGAAGTGCTGGAAAGTTGCAGGAGAGTTGCAGAGGCCACAAGGCATAGCCAAGGACTCAAAATGCCAATATCTGGTTCAAAAGGCAGTTCCTTGACAATGCACAAGGTTATATGACCCCATACGTTTAGTTTTGTAACTACTTTGGCAGAGCAGAGTTTTTCCAACATTTCAGAGATTAAAGGAAGTGGATAACGGTTTTTAATAGTGATTTTATTCAAGTCCCTTTAGTCATTGCATGGACACAAGGTCGAATCTTTCATTTTAACAGAGACCTTTGGGATCGTCCACACTTGGTCATAATATCTGAACCAGAGGATGAGCCAAAATCTTTGACCTGAATAGCAAATGTGGGTTCAGAAGACTTCTTTCAAGGACCCTTTGTTTTCCCTCTCTCTGTTTTGGCAGGAGAACCAGAGGAGTCAAAGGAAGTCACAACAGCAAATAAGAATGAGCAGGTCTCTGCTGACATGAAGATTATGCTAGAGTTTGCTGAACCTAATACACATAGGGGAAACTTTGGTACCAAGCAGAGAAAATACCATGCCTTTGCCAGGGCCTTGGAACATACTGTGATGGTTTACAATGTATCCATTAAACCAGGGGACAGGCTGTTTTTTCTTTTTTTCAGTAGCAATGAGTATTTGCTGTATTGAATGTATAAAAAGAATGATGACTTTATTAAACATTCAGTGGTCCCAAAGCCATACAGAAGGGTGGAACTGCAACTCACCGACAAACACCTGCTGGGAGGTCATTTGGGCATTGAAAAACACTGAAAGAGTGTTAAGCCCTGTGCACACGATCGGATATCTGATGGAATCTAATCCGATGGATTTTTTCATCGGATATCCGATGAAGCTGACTTTCATCAGTCTTGCCTACACACCATCAGTCAAAAATCCGACCGTGTCCAACGCGGTGACGTAAAACACTACGACGTGCTGAGAAAAATGAAGTTCAATGCTTCCGAGCATGCGTCGACTTAAATTCTGAGCATGCGTGGATTTTTGACCGATGGACTTCCACACAGACGATCTTTTTTTTCTATCGTTTTTTTATCCATAGGAAAATTTTAAAACATGTTCTATTTTTTTTCACCGATGGAAAACAAACAGATGGGGCCCACACATGATCGGTTTGTCCGATAAAAACGGTCCATCGGTCTGTTTTTATCACACAAACCGATCGTGTGTACAGGGCTTTACGCAGGTTTTACTGGCCCATGGTACACAAAGAAATTGAGAAGAATTATTGTAGATTCTGTCTAGTATGTCAAATGTCATCATCCCTGTCCCAGCCTTCTAGAGCAATTACAGATTATTGAAGTGCCCTTTGAGAGAATCGCCCTTGACCTTGTTTGTGCAATGCCTAAGTCTGTCAGCATATTCTAGTTATTATGGATTATGCTACCCCTAATCTGAGGCCATTTCTCTGTGCAATATGTCTGCTAAGAACATTGCCAAAGAATAGTTCATGGCGCTCAGACATTTTGGGGTCCCTAAGGAGATCAATGCAGACCCAGACACCCAATTCATGTCACGGTAACCAAAGAACTATTTAAGGTGATACATTTGCGACTTTCCGTGCACCCCCCTCAAAATTCATTGGCATTTTACAATAACAATTTTAAAGTGAAACACAGTTGTAACCCCCCTTAACAAAAGTACCCAACATAAAAAAAGAGGCTTTACCAAAACCAGCACACGTACCACGTGACTCCTAATCATCTTATTCCAAAACCCCTTAATGTACAGATTGAGGAAAGAAGCTATTCCACGATCTGGTAGTGCAAGAGAAAATATTTTGCTACTGTCTACCAGAAGGTAGCAATGTACCAGGGTGGTCTCCAAAGGCATCCCCCTGATTCCTCAATATTTGGTAGAATAACTCCTGTAATAATCGTCCGTGCTGTTTTTACTACCCTTTTTAAGGCATTTCTGTCATGGACAGTGCTTGATCCTTGCCACAGAAAAATGTGATAGGTCAGCACTTTCAATTGTAGCTTTATGGAAGCTAAAGAGGACCCAATTTGTAAAGCCTGCCCTCCATAGCTTCTTCAAAAAAGTAGAGTTCCTGATGAGCCTTGCCCACCAGATGGGATATATGTCCTGTACACAACAAATCATCCTTAATTATTGTTCCTAGGAAGGAGAAACTCTCTACCCTCTCAACCTCCATCCCATCAATCACCACCGGCTCATAGCTAACTTCCCTTACTTTCCTATAATTAGTAATATTTTCCATTGTCCTTCCTATATTTAACTGTAAGTTGTTGTCTCTGCACCAACTAATTTGATTTTCAATATCCTGGCCATATGCAGACTCATTGCTACCCCTTAGTTTCCCCAGTACCATGGCGTTGGCTGCAAATTTTAACACGGTGTTCACCTCGAAGCGAGACACACAATCAAAAGTGTATAAAGTAAACAAAAAGGGACTGAGCACACAACAAAGTTCATCAACTGAGGAAATGGAAACCTGAGCAAATATACCGTGTTAACTTTTGGCCTTGGAAGGACAAGGTGGCGATAACTGTGGAGTCTGCCCCTGTAGCCTTTCCTGTTAGTTAATAAAACTTTGAAGAGTATGATGAAAAAGGTTGTGGAAAAGGATGGGAAAACGTGGGACTATTTACTGTCATACTTAAGTTTCGCTATCAGAGAAGTTCCTCAGTCTTCTACGGGTTTGCTCCATTTAAGTTGCTCTTCATCTATAGAGGAAGAGTTGGGGAGACTTGCTGCTAAGCACAGAGACCGGAAAATAAGCCACAGTCGCCTTTTGTTCTCCTATAACAAGTGATAAATTGTAGCTGGTAAGCGGCAGTAATTTTAAAGGTGGAGGACTTTTCCTATCTTACCCTTTCACTTCTTCTTGGGTGTCGTGGTCTTATGTCACTATGGATGAATTCATTGAAGAATCTCATATGGACTGTTGTTCTTAAATACTTATGCCAAAATAAATTTTTCTTCAGAATTATATTTGATGACTTTGGACAATAAAGCCCTGTACACACGATCGATTTGTCCAATGAAAACAGACCGATGGACTGTTTTCATCAGACAAACCAATCGTGTGTGGGCCCCATCGGTTTGTTTTCCATCGGTGAAAAAAAATAGAACATGTTTGAAATTTTTCCTATGGATAAAAAAACGATAGAAAAAACACATCGCCTGTGTGGAAGTCCATGGGTCAAAAATCCACGCATGCTCAGAATCAAGTCGACACATGCTCGGAAGCATTGAACTTCATTTTTCTCAGCACGTCGTAGTGTTTTATGTCACCGCGTTTTGACATGGTCAGATTTTTGACTAATGGTGTGTAGGCAAGACTGATGAAAGTCAGCTTCATCGGATAGCCGATGAAAAAATCCATCGTATTAGATTCCATCAGATATCCGATCGTGTGTACGAGGCTTAAGAGTGTTTTCCACTTAATTCACGTTTTTCAATGGTTTACATCAGTGGTCATCAACTCTGTCCTCATGGCCTACTAACAGGCCAGGTTTGCAAGATCACAGGTGATATTATTTGCTGCTAAGTGACAGCCGATCACAAGGTTAAAGAGCCGCGTCATGGGCTCTTTACAGAGATCGGGGTCGCCCGTTTCCTAGGAACACGGCTTGGCCGCGACCGCCGCGCTATGATGTCATCCCAGAATGAGAGCATTTGACGGTGGGCAGGCAGCAAGTGGTTAAAGACCATTCAGTGCTCAATACTGTATAAACTTTCTTGACCATATGTACTGTAAGTGCAGAAAATTATGCAAAACTATGTTTTTACTATAATGATTACAGAACTTTTTCTTGCTTATAAGAATCATTTTTATTGACATGTAAGTATACAAATTTTGTTTACTATAACAACACCATGAATTAACCTTTGTGTACTTTTGTGTACTTCAAATAAAGATTGTACAAATACAGAAAAAAAGGGAGCCATGTGTAATGGGCGGAATTTTGCACCACACTGCCCCCTACCACAGTCGGGAACAGACAGCTGCCGTATTGGTAAAGCGTTCCAGTAGCTGTCCATGCCTATGTGAACTGTCCCTTCTGTATCTTTTTTAGGAGGTCTAATGTGTTAAATCAGCCTCCTGGACCATACAATATAGGTAGGCATGCTTGGTGTCTAACTGATTGACATCTTCCCATAAATTTTTTTAGAGCTAATTCCATTGTCACAGGAATTATGAAATATGAACCAGAGTTAAGAGCTTGAGATGTATAACGGTTGAATTGTAGTTCAAAAAGCGATGTAACGGATGTGTATTTCTTCACCAGAAGACTATGTTTACAACAGGAAAAATTTGGTCTCTTCCACTTGTCAGACACAGATAAGCTATGTGGCAGAGCTGTGTAAATCAGGTCTCTTATATGTATTTAATATTTACAGTATATTAAGTGGTTTACCTAAAGTTCAGCTTTAACCACTTCCATACAGGGCACGTATACACCTTCCCGCCCAGACCAATTTTTAGCTTTCAGCGCTGTTGCACTTTGAATGACAATTGCGCGGTCATGCTACACTGTACCCAAACTAAATTTTTATCATTTTGTACCCACAAATAGAGCTTTCTTTTGGTGGTATTTGATCACCTCTGCGATATTTATTTTCTGCAAAAAAAATAAAAAAATGACGAAAATTTTGAAAAAAAAAAAGTATTTTTTTGTTTCTGTTATAAAACATTGTAAATAAGTATGTTTTCTCCTTCACTGACGGGCACTGATAAGGCGGCACTGATGGGCACCGATGAGGTGGCACTGATGTGGTGGCATTGATGGGCACTAATATGCGGCACTGATGGGCGGCACGGATGGGCACTGATAGGCGGCACGGATAGACGGCATGGATGGGCATGGATAGGCGGCACAGATGGGCATGGACAGGTGGCACAGATGGGCACGGACGGGCACGGATAGGCGGCACGGACGGGCACGGATAGGCGGCACGGACGGGCATGGATAGGCGGCACGGACGGGCATGGATAGGCGGCATGGATAGGCACTGATAGGCGGCATGGATGGGCACTGATAGGTGGCACGGATGGGCATAGATGGGCACTATTGTATGTGTTGTACTAATGGATGCCAATCAGTGCCAAACAATCCCTGCCAATCAGTGATGCCCATTGTGGGCACTGATTGGCATCCATTGCGGCACTGATTGGCATCCATTTTGTGTGTCCTCCTCATCCCTAGTGGTCTAGGGTGGCATCCTTTTTTTTTTTTTACACTGGTGGTCTATATGGCCATCCCTGGTGGTCCAGTGGGCATCCCTGGTGGTCCAGTGGACAGGGCATCCTCGGGGGGGCTGTGCTGATGATTGATCAGCACAAACCCCCCCCCCTGTCACAGGAAAAGCCGATTGCCGGCTTTTCCTATTTACATCATAATCAGCCGTGATTGGACACGGCTGATCACGTGGTAAAGAGTCTCCGTGAGAGACTCTTTACCTTGATCGGTGTTGCGGGGTGTCAGACTGACACCCTGCAACAACGATCGCCGCGAAGCGCGCCCCCGGGGGCACGCAGCGGCTCAGAATCCTGAGGACGTCATATGACGTCCAGTCAGGATTCTACAACCACTTTGCCGACGTCAATATGTCATTGGCGGGCGGCAAGTGGTTAACTAACAATTTCACACATATCATAAACAATAATATATCGCTGATGTCTAGTTAACTTAAAGAGATTTCAATCATTTTATCACAAAATGGTCACCTCCACTGGTTCCCTAGTGTGACGTCCAGGAGCTTTTCTGTTGACCCAGCAGTCAGTTCCACAATGGACAATCTTGAATAACTGGTTTCTTAGTTTTGTTGTTGAATAAATTAAAAAAACAGAATGTAGACCCGGACAAATGTTGATTATAAAAATATACCAAAGGCCCAACAACTGCATAAATCCCCCAAGTATATATGATGTAATATGCAAAACCCAGATCACCATACAGACACATTTAAAGCATATTATCCTCCGGTAGGTGTCTGTACTGCTTGTTACATTTCCATGGTTGTTCATTCTATTCATGTGTAAGTAAAGTGAAATAATGAGCAGGAATGAAGTTAGCAAGCCCATTAGAAGAGAGGACAAATTGCAAAATAAATAAACATATGCCATTGTCTGCTTTTTTTTATAGGGTAAAATGTAATATTGTGTTGAATTCCTAAAGAACGTACTAGGATAGTCCAACAAATGTATCAATGAAAATCCTACAGACAACAGCACACAGGCAATAATCAAATAAACGACCCTCCTTGAGATGATGGCCTTCAGACGTAGGAAGAAGATGTTGTGAAAAGTGGAGATCTTAAAGTAAATGAAAATGGAGTGCATGTTTGTCAAGGCAAAGCCAAAACAAGCTAAGGAATCCAATGTGAATTCAAGCAATATAGGAAACGTTGAAAGAGACTCAGAATAGTAAAACATTGAAAACAAATACAAGAGACTGGCAATGTGAAATATAAGCTTTGTTAGCTCAAGAGAGATAATAATTTTGTTGACATCCATTACTGATCTTCCCTTCAGCCAGTCAATGACATTAACAGCCACAATGAATAATTGTATTATCAGATTTGTAAATACCAATATTCCAAGACAGACAAATGGAGGCAGATATTGCATTAAAATATTTTCAGAATCGTCTTCCTTTGTAGAATATGCCATCTATGCAGTCATATACAAGAGCTGTCTGTATAGGAAGGATAGCGCTGCTCTTTATATAATGATGGAAAATTACTTCTTTCAATCTACGATGCAAATAGTCATATAAGCACATTGACTTTGTTGATCTAAGTAAATCTGACCTTCGGAAAAATACTGGTGGAAGTTGTTATAAGATACCAGAACACCATAACACAGGATGGAAAAGATATTTTGTTTATTGCAAGAGCTGAGATTAAAGGGAAACACAATATATTATAGTGTTTGTACATACACTATATTGTAAAAAGTATTGAGACGCCTGCCTTTACAGGCACGTGAACTTTAATGGCATCCCAGTCTTAGTTCATAGGGTTCAAATTTTGAGTTGGCCCACCCTTTGCAGCTATAACAGCTTCAACTCTTCTGGGAAGGCTGTCCAGAAGGTTTTGGAGTGTGTCTATGGGAATGTTTGACCATTCTTCCAGAAATGCATGTGTGAGGTCAGGCACTGATGTTGGACAAAAAAACCTGGCTTGCAGTCTCCACTCGAATTCATCCCAAAGGTGATCTATCGGGTTGAGTTCAGTATAGTAAGCCGACTATCAAACTCAGCCACTGCTTCTGGCGAGATGGACTGTATTGTTATGGCTGGGCGGGTGCACACTTTCTGTGTGCACCCGCCCGTCTCTGTGCTAGTCCCGACGTCACTTCCTGTGACGTCGGAACTTTCGAGCTCAGTGTGCCTCAGTAAGCTGAGCTATGCTGCCTGCCATGCCATCCATGCCTGTTCATGTATTATTATATATGGCGACATAAGCGGCACAATTCCCCCCCCCCCATGAACAGAGCCCCCCCCCGCTTATTACATTTTTTTTAATATCTAATAGCGGCCGGAACGGAACGTCCCCACCCCCCCCGCTTGTTAAAATATTTTTTATATTTAACATTGGGCGAAAATAGCGGCCGTAACGGCTATTGGTGAAAATAGCAGCAGGAAGGGAATCCCTCCCTCCCCCCCCCCTGCTTATTCAATTGTTTTTTTACATTTAATTGGTGGAAATAGCGGCCGAAATGGAACCCCCCCCCCTCCCCTGCGCTTATTCAAAGTATTTTTATATTTAACTTTGGGCGGAAAATACGGCCGGACTCTAATCCACCCCTCCGCCTATTTTTAAGTTTTAACGTTTTTTTTTTACATTTAATATCTGCCGAAAATAGCAGCCGGCGACCGCCCCTCGCTTATTCTAAATTTTTCTATATTTAATGTTTAATGTTCGGCGGAAATATCGGAGAAAACAAGTCACCCCCCCCCCCCCCCCCCCCCCCCCCCCGCTAATTTAAAAAAATGCAAATTGTCCTGCGACTTGGGACTGGAAAGTTGCAGGATAAGTCGGACCCGATGAGAACCGTTCATATCTGTGCAACTTCAAGTCACAGCGACTTCGAAGTAGTCCCTGCATTACTTTTGTCCCACTTTGATGGGACTTGAGGTCCATAGACCTCCAGAATACACAGGCATTGCTTCAAGTCGCTGCAAAATCGCAGCAAACAATTGTGGCAGAATCTTGCGACTTTCAGGCTAACACAGTCTGAAAGTTTGATGCGACTTAAAGCAATGCCTGTGTATTCTGGAGGTCTATGGACCTCAAATTGCATCAAAGTGGGACCAAAGTAATGCAGGGACTACTTTGAAGTCGCTGTGACTTGAAGTCACACAGATATGAACGGTTCTCATTGGAAATCAAGGGGTACGACTTGTCATGCAACGTTGAAGTCCCAAGTCGCAGGACAAGTAATGCAGTATGTCAGCAGTCTCTGGTAATCTCGTGCAGTATGTCCGCAGTCTCTGGTAATCTTGTGCAGTATGTGCGCAGTCTCTGGTAATCTTGTGCAGTATGTGCGCAGTCTCTGGTAATCTCGTGCAGTATGTGCGCAGTCTCTGGTAATCTCGTGCAGTATGTCCGCAGTCTCTGGTAATCTCGTGCAGTATGTCTGTAGTAGACATGTGCACAGAATTTGTTTTCGTTTTTTTTGTTCCGTTTCGTATCGTTCCGTAGGTTCGTTTCCATTCGTTTTTCGTAAGACGCCCGTTTTCCTGTTCGTTCCCGTTCGTTTTTCGTACAACGCTATTTTTTCGTATTCCGATCGTTTCATATTTTGGTTACCGTTTTATTTTCGTACATGCGGGATGGTTCGTTATTCTGTTTAATTCATGTTCGTTACTTGTTAGACAATAATTTTCGTGAATTTTCGTAGTTTTGTACTTTCGTAAATATATTGCGGGATTCGCGGCACTTTCGACATGCGGATCATCCATATTAACTATTGTTAAGCCCCATACACTTGGTCAGACTTTTTTAACAACAAACATAAAAACTCCATCAGAAAACCATTTCTGGGTTCCAGGTTCAAACGTCTGGCCAACTGATCTCCCTTCAGACGAAAATCCACAGAAAAGTTTATTTGGCTTTACTGTACTACTGTACTCAGCACAAAAGAGAAGAAGCTTCACTAACTAACTACACTCACTGTCCATTCCAAAAAACGAAAATGACATCTATAACAAAAGATTTGTATTCTGTATTTTGAAACCAAATTACGAACAGAAAAAAGGAATTCAGAATACAGAATACAAATCTTTTGTTATAGATGTCATATGAACATACAAACAGAAAAAGGATTCAAACAAAATACAGAATGAAAATCTTTTGTTAGATGTCATATGAACATACAAACAGAAAAAGGATTCAAACAAAATACAGAATGAAAATCTTTTGTTAGATGTCATATGAACATACGACTGAAAATCAAAATACGAACAGAACAAGGATTCAAACAAAATACAGAATGCAAGTCTTTTCGTTCTTTTGCTGTTTTCGTTTTGTCGTATTTTCGTTGGATCGTTCGTTCCTATTTGCGGTTGTTCGTTATGCGGCTCATTCGTAATCCCGTCGTTTTCGTATTTTGGTGCTTTAATTTTTTCGTATGTACACATTATTCTGCGGGTACGAAAATTAACATTTTCGTACGAAAATAACATTCGTACGAACGGGAATGCACATATCTAGTCCATAGTCTCTGGTAATCTCGTGCAGTATGTCCTGCAGTATCTGGTAGTCTTGTGCAGTATGTGCGCAGTTTCTGGTAATCTTGTGCAGTATGCGCGCAGTCTCTGGTAATCTTGTGCAGTATGTGCGCAGTCTCTGGTAATCTTGTGCAGTATGTCCGCAGTCTCTGGTAATCTTTGCAGTATGTCCGCAGTCTCTGCTAATCTCGTGCAGTATGTCCGCAGTCTCTGCTAATCTCGTGCAGTATGTCCGCAGTCTATGGTAATCTTGATAATCTCATGCCCATTTAGAGTCCTTCATAACTAACAGTATAATTTTTTAGTTTGTTTGCACCGATCTGTGTGGCTGCGCTATATACCATGATTTGTGATGCTGGGGCTATATACTCTGTGCTGTGATGCTGAGCTGTATACTCCTGACACTATGAGTGGAAGCAAGTGGAATACAGGGGACGGAGTGGGTGTATTCTATAGGGGGTGTGGCTTATGAGAAGCGAGAGGGGCCCCATGTGAAGGGGTGGGGTCTTGTGCCCCCCATCCTAAAACTTTACCAGCCGCCACTGATGGAGACGTGTCATACACACCCCCCTCTATGATATCTTACAATACGATATGATTTTACTGTAGAAATTTAAAGATACAGAGCCCAAAATATCTGCCCATTTGTTATAAAATCCACACTGTTCAAAAGTTATAAATACTATAAATAAAATTTCCCATTGGAGCAACATATTTACATTTATACCCCTTCATACAAGTCTGGTGGTTTTATATAACCTAAACAGGCAGTGTTTTGTTCAGGGATGATGTAGCTGAACTTATTCTATCTGTTGCCTGTAGGTGGTGTTGCCACCCTGGCCTTATGTTGGAACACAGGTGTACCATGGTGTGTTGGGTGTCCCTTCTCTGCAGTGGGAGTGGTCACCCCGCTGTGCATGCTGGGAGGGGGTACTTAAGGCACAGACGCCATTGATCGAGGTTCGTTCTTTCTTGCCTCGCGACCCTCCTGGTACGAGGCGTGCGTGAGTGAGCGTTGGCCCAGAGTGATTCTGCTGCTGAGTAGGCCCAGCTATGCTGGCTGGGGCCTACAATCCTAAAGGGGATCCCAATCTGTCTGTCCACAAGGGAAGAAGCTGTCTTGATGAAGGAAACCGGGAGAGGACCTGCCCTGGAGGAGACCAGCAAAGTGCTAGTGTCTCGGGTGAGGCCTGGTGACCCAATCAAGGGGGGGACCCACTACATTGAAAGCCCTGCAGTCTGCCAGTTCCAGCTTGAAGGCTCTCTTGCTGCTCGGCTGGAGGGTCGGGACTCTGAGATCCTGTGGCAGAGGATTCCTGGGCGCATTAAAGTTTATTTAACCACTTCCATACCAGGCACTTACGCACCTTCCCGCCCAAGCCAATTTTCAGCTTTCAGCACTGTCGCACTTTGAATGGCAATTGCGCGGTCATGCTACACTGTACCCAAACAAAATTGGCATCCTGTTTTCCCCACAAATGGGGCTTTCTTTTGGTGGTATTTGATCACCTCTGCGATTTTTTTTTTTTTTGTGCAACAACTAAAAAAAGACTGAAAATTTTGAAAAAAAATTACTTTTTTATTTTTTTCTGTTAATTTTTTTGTAAATAAGTAAGTTTTCTCTTTCAATTACAGGCACTGATATGGCGGCACTGATGGGCACCGATGAGATGGCACTGATGGACATCGATGAGGTAGTACTGACGGGCACAGATGAGGTGGCACTGATTGGCAGCGCTGGTATGTGGCACTGATGGGCACACATAGACGGCACTGATGGGCACACATAGACGGCACTGATGGGCACACATAGGCGGCACTGATGGGCACACATAGGCGGCACTGATGGGCACTCATGGGCGGCACTGGGCACTCATAGGCGGCACAGATGGGCACTCATGGGCGGCACTTATGGGTGGCACTGATGGATACTTATGGGTGGCACAGATGGGCACTGATAGGTGGGCACTGGGCATGGATGGGCACTGTGGGGTGGCACTGATGGACACTGTGGGGCGGCACTGATTTACCCATGTTGCCAGCAGTGCCCATTTGTGGGCACTGATTGGCATCTTTTTTATTTTTTAATGCTTTCTTTTTTGCCCTTCCCTGGTGGTCCAGGGTGGGCTTCCCTGGTGGTCCAGTGTGGCGATCCGACGGGGAGCTGCGCTGATAAACAATCAGCGCGAACCCCCCCTGTCAGGAGAGCCGCCGATCGTCTCTCCTCTACTCGCGTCTGTCAGACGCGAGTGAGGAAGAGCCATCAACGGCTCTTCCTGTTTACATCGTGATCAGCCGTGATTGGACACGGCTGATCACGTGGTAAAGAGCCTCCGTGAGAGACTCTTTACCTTGATCGGTGTTGCGGGGAGTCAGACTGACGGCAGCGGCAGTCTGATTCCTGACGTCCACTCAGGATTCTACAACCACTTTGCCGACGTCAATATGTCATTAGCGGGCGGCAAGTGGTTAAAGGTCTGTGGCAGAGACCAAGTTCATTCCAAGATGTCTGTGGCAGAGACCAAGTTCATTCCAAGATGTCTGTGGCAGAGACCATCTGGACATTAGTTTGTGCATCATCCCGGCTGCTAGGCCAAGTGAGAGGGGACTATTCCCACTCAATAGCTGAGAGTGGAGACTGTTTATTCTGTACCGTGTCCCTGAACCTTCCCCTGCTCTTCTCCTTCCTCCTGCTTTCTCTGTTTCAAGTTACCCTGCCGTAAAAAGAAATAAAACCCAACTGTTGGAGGTTTTACATCTGTCTGGACATTGCAATTATTATGGACTTTCCCATGCTGACTATGAAGCTACAAAGGGAACGCGCAAACCCGAAATGTAACCAGCCGCTCCTACAGGGGTAGTGCTACACCTGTGTTAAATATTCAACTAAAAAAACTTGTCTGATAGAATGACCAGTGTTATGGAACTGTCTGATGGCTTGACTCCAGTCCCGCTCTGTCCAGTTATAAATCATGCCCCTGTCCCAACTCTCCCTATCAGTTTCATGCTACACACCGCCATTCCCACCCGCCCGCCTCCCCCTTCTGTGTGCGCGGGCGCTTCGCACGTGCCGATGACCTCAGTTTCGTCAACTTCGGGGGCGGAGTCACGGCACACGTGCAGTAGAGCTGCACGATTAATCGCAGGGAGAATCGCGATTTCGATTCTCCCTGCCCGCGATCTCCCCGTGGGATGACCCGCGATTCTTCTGTGTTCACCGCTGGTTCCACGTAAACCAGCGTGGAACGCAAATGCCGCCGATATCGAATCCGACGTCAGCAGCCTGCGCAGCTGGATAGATGCCTGAGCTTCTCTCACAACAGTAGTTTGTATCCATGCGCCACCCAGTGGTTGCCGGCGGTACTGCTTCTGATGTATTAAACCTTCTCACAGTTCTGTACAACTGTGTGTATCCATGCGCCACCCAATGGTTGCTAGCAGTACTGCTTCTGATCTATAAAAAAAAGAGACCAGTGATATGTCTATAATGTTAAAGATCATATAACTCCTATGAAAAAATCAGAATCAAAGTTTTATTCTGCTTTTTTCATAGGAGTTATATGATATTTAACATTATAGACATATCACTGGTCTCTTTTTTTATATATTCATATTTTCAGATAAATCACAGGTTTATTTATTATTATTTTTTTTTGGGGGGGGGGGGGGGTTCTGGCATTACATTTTTGAGAATCGTGAGAGAATCGTGATCTTTTGTCTAAGCAAAAGAATCGTGATTCTCATTTTGACCAGAATCGTGCAGCCCTAGCGCGCAGTAGCCGGCTGAAGCTGAGCGGCGCCCATCTTGATTCACCCGCCAGGGGAACCGTTCTCGGCAGGACAACCGGTGTCTTGTCACATTCGGCTCCCCATCATAGATTGCTCCGGAAGTGACGTTCCGTCGCCGCCATCTTGCTACACCCTACACTCCTGCACAGTAATGATAGAGTGTGAAGGCATACCTTCCAACTTTCTGAGATAGGAATGAGGGACACCTATCAGCAAAAGTATGCAGGCATAGGACACACCCCTTGCCACGCCCCCTTAACCCCTTAACGCCCGCCGCACAACTATTTACGTCCACAGAATGGCACGTACAGGCAGAAGGACGTATATATACGTCCTTGCCTTCTAGCGGGTGGGGGGTCCGATCAGGACCCCCTCCGCTGCGTGCGGCGGACAGGTTTCCTCGGGGAGCGATCCAGGACGACGGCCCGGCTATTCGTTTATAGCCGCTCCGTCGCGATCGCTCCCCGGAGCTGAAGAACGGGGAGAGCCGTATGTAAACACGGCTTCCCCGTGCTTCACTGTGGCGGCTGCATCGATCGAGTGATCCTTTTTATAAGGGAGACTCGATCGATGACGTCAGTCCTACAGCCACACCCCCCTACAGTTGTAAACACACACTAGGTGAACCCTAACTCCTACAGCGCCCCCTGTGGTTAACTCCCAAACTGCAACTGTCATTTTCACAATAAACAATGCAATTTAAATGCATTTTTTGCTGTGAAAATGACAATGGTCCCAAAAATGTGTCAAAATTGTCCGAAGTGTCCGCCATAATGTCGCAGTCACGAAAAAAAATTATGATCGCTGCCAATAGTAGTAAAAAAAAAAAAATTAATAAAAATGCAATAAAACTATCCCCTATTTTGTAAACGCTATAAATTTTGCGCAAACCAATCGATAAACGCTTATTTTTTACCAAAAATAGGTAGAAGAATACGTATCGGCCTAAACTGAGGAAAATTTTTTTTTTTATATATGTTTTTGGAGGATATTTATTATAGCAAAAAGTAAAAAATATTGCATTTTTTTCAAAATTGTCGCTCTATTTTTGTTTATAGCGCAAAAAATAAAAACCGCAGAGGTGATCAAATACCACCAAAAGAAAGCTCTATTTGTGGGGAAAAAAGGACGCCAATTTTGTTTGGGAGCCACGTCGCACGACCGCGCAATTGTCTGTTAAAGCGACGCAGTGCCGAATCGCAAAACCCGGCCTGGGCATTTAGCTGCCTAAAGGTCCGGGGCTTAAGTGGTTAAAGGAGAATTGTACAAAAAAATAAGATTGGTTAAACCCACAAGTGCTTTTTTTACCACTACTATTTCTTTATATTGGTTTATGGAATTTACAAATGCAGCAATTTAGAAATCGGATGAAAGGTTTAGCACTGGGAAACACTTTTTGATAGATAAAAAGTGCATTTTATATACATCTATATAGATCAGACCAAAATGAGGGACAAACGAGGAGAATCAGGGACAGAGAGACATTGCTCCAAATCAGGGACTGTCCCTCGAAATCAGGGACAGTTGGGAGGTATGTGAAGGGGGCAAGCGGACATCTTGTTACACCCATCGGAGTTTTAGATTTCACAGTTATAATTAGGGTTGTCCCGATACCACTTTTTTAGGACCGAGTACAAGTAATGATACTTTTTTTCAAGTACTCGCCGATACCGAATACCGATACTTTTTTTTAAATGTGTCCCCAAATGCAGCCATGTCCCCCACAAATGCAGCCATGTCCCCCCCCCAAATGCAGCCATGTCCCCCACATATGCAGCCATGTCCCCCACATATGCAGCCATGTCCCCCCATATGCAGCCATGTCCCCCACATATGCAGCCATGTCCCCCACATATGCAGCCATGTCCCCCACATATGCAGCAATGTCCCCCACAAATGCAGCCATGTCCCCCACAGATGCAGCCATGTCTCCCCACATATGCAGCCATGTCCCCCACATATGCAGCCATGTCCCCCACATATGCAGCCATGTCCCCCACATATGCAGTCATGTCCCCCATATATCCAGCCATGTCCCCCCTATATCCAGCCATGTCCCCCATAAATCCAGCCATGTCCCCCATAAATCCAGCCATATCCCCCATAAATCCAGCCATGTCCCCCATATATCCAGCCATGTCCCCCCATACCTAGATGCCGCCGCTGCCGCATGGTTAATCAGCGTGCGGGGAACATCACAGCTTTCATTTGAATAGCTGTAGTGTTCCCTGCTGCGCCGCGTATAGACACTCCCCCTTGCTCGGGATTGGACAGATCCGTTGCAGCGGCGGGGGGGCGAGTATCGGATGAGGCATCGGGGGCATTTGCGGGAGTACAAGTACTCCCACAAATACTCTGTATCGGTCCCAATACCGATACTGGTATCGGTATCGGGACAACCTTAGTTATTTTCAACACAAAACGGAGCTTATATGCTTAAAGCGGAAGTAAACCCATCGATTTAACAGTTTCAAAAAGCAGTTACATTTCCGGCATGCCGGTATAGCTAACTGTCACATTGGTTGTGCTCTCAACCAAACTGTCAAACCATCCAATTGCTGGTGTCATAACTGATCACATGTGCAGCATCATGGCAGTTGATGATTAAACATTTTCCAAGATGGCAGTTTCCTTGGCTGAAAATGATAGGTGGGTTTACTTACACTTTAAATGCAGTATTTGGAAATCCGACGGACTGTTTAGATGTTAAAGTGGAGGTTCACCCTAAAAAAAAATTCTAACAATACATTAAGAAGACTGATTACACTGCGGGTATGCTGGTTTTTTTTGGGTTTTTTTTCGTACATACCTCGTTATCGCCGTTTCTTCCCTCGGCTTCCGGGTATGATTCTTGCGGGTCAGGGTGTTCCTAGTTGATTGACGTTCCTCCGACCGACGCATACTGCGCGTCACGACTTTCCGACAGAAGCCGAACGTCGCTGCGCAGGTGCTGTATAGAACCGACTCTATACGGCGCCTGCGCGTTTTTTTTAGGGGGAACCTCCACTTTAAATTTTAAAAGCAGCAGCAAACCTGCTGACCCTACATGGTAGCTAATGTGACAGAACACCTCTGATTTTCACATTTAACACATAAACAGTTAGTTGGATTTACAAATACTGTATTTAACCACTTGCCGCCCGCCAATGACAGATTGACGTCGGCAAAGTGGTTGTAGAATCCTGAGTGGACATCATATGACGTCCTCAGGATTCTGAGCCGCTGCGCGCCCCCGGGGGCGCGCATCGCGGCGATCGTTGTTGCAGGGTGTCAGTCTGACACCCCGCAACACCGATCAAGGTAAAGAGTCTCTCACGGAGACTCTTTACCACGTGATCAGCCGTGTCCAATCACGACTGATCACGATGTAAACAGGAAAAGCCGGTAATCGGCTTTTCCTCACTCGCGTCTATCAGACGCGAGTAGAGGAGAGCCGATCGGCTGCTCCTGTGACAGGGGGGGTTTGTGCTGATCGATTATCAGCACAGCCCCCCCTGAGGATGCCCACTGGCCCACCAGGGATGCCCACTGGACCACCAGGGATTTAAAAAATGAAAATAAAAGGTATGCCACCCTAGACCACCAGAGATGAGGACACAAAAAATGGATGCCAATCAGTGCGGCCATGGATGCCAATCAGTGCCCACAATGGGCATCACTGATTGGCAGGTATTGTTTGGCACTGATTGGCATCCATTAGTAAAACACATACAATAGTGCCCATCTATGCCCATCCTTGCCACCTTTCAGTGCCCATCCATGCTGCCTATCAGTGCCCATCTGTGCCGCCTATCAGTGCCCATCCGTGCCGCCTATCCGTGCCCATCCGTGCCGCCTATCCGTGCCCAGCCGTGCCGCCTATCTGTGCCCATCTGTGCCACCTATCCGTGCCGCCTATCAGTGCCTATCCGTGCCGCCCATCAGTGCCGCATATTAGTGCCCATCAATGCCACCACATCAGTGCCACCTTATCGGTGCCCATCAGTGCCGCCTTATCAATGACCGTCAGTGCAGTACCATCAGTGCCCATCAATGAAGGAGAAAATGTACTTATTTACAATGTTTTATAATAGAAACAAAAAGAAAACGTTTTTTTTCTAAATTTTCGGTCATTTTTTATTTATTTTTTGCAGAAAATAAATATCCCAGAGGTGATCAAATACCACCAAAAGAAAGCTCTATTTGTGGGTACAAAATGATAAAAATTTCGTTTGGGTACAGTGTAGTTTGACCGCGCAATTGTCATTCAAAGTGCAACAGCGCTGAAAGCTAAAAATTGGTCTGGGCGGGAAGGTGTATAAGTGCCCTGTATGGAAGGGGTTAAGCATATAAGCTCCGTTTTGTTTTGAAAATAACTGTGAAATCTAAAACTCCGGTGGGTGTAGCAAGATGTCCGCTTGCCCCCTTCACACTCTATCATTACTGTGCAGAAGTGTGGGGTGTAGCAAGATGGCGGCGACGGAACGTCACTTCCGGATAAATCTGTGATGGGGAGCCGAATGTGACAAGACACAGCACCCTTTAACCGAGTACATAGCCCAGTATACAGTCCTGCATTATAACTACAAGTCACAGTATGCACTGTTCATACAGCTCCACAATGAGGACTGTAACCCCCCCCCCCCACGTCGTGGCTCTACAGCGGACTACATATCCCATCATGCTCTTCCAGCACAGCCGCCGAACGTCCCGCCCTCTCATCGCGTGTTGAGTCGAGATGCAGGCAGTGCGCAGGCGCAGAGATCAGGTCGGTACTCGGCGCACGCGTAGTGATGTCGGCCGGATTTAAGAGCATGCGCAGTGCGCGAGGAGAGGAATCTTTTGTTACATAGATGAATCCAGCGGGTGAGTGTGCTGGGATGACTATGGTGATGTGATGGAGAGGGGCGGTGTGTGTTCTGTGTGTGGGGACATCGTACAGAGACCCGACTGTGTACTGTGTATGAGCGGGGGAGGAGGAAGCCGGGAGATGGGGAGGTGATATCTGTCTGATATATACAGAAGGCAGCGTGTCCCCGGGCTCGGGTCTGCGTGGGAGGGACACTTCCCGACTGGGGGAGGGGAGTCCAGGCTCTTGCAGAGGTGTGTCATGTCCCTGGACTCCGCATGGGAGGGACACTTCCACACTGGGGGGAGGAAACCCAAGCTCCTTTAGAGGGGCACCATGTCCCTGGGCTGTTCTCTACTGGGGGGGGGGGGGGCTCCACGTCCCTGGGCTGTTCTCTACGGCGGGGGGGCGCCACGACCCCAGGCTGTTCATTACAGCGGGTGCCATGTCCCTGGACTCCCCCGAGGAAGCAGGGTGATGGGGAGGTGTCCACCAAGTCCCCGGGCTGTTCTCTACGGGGGTTGCATGCCACGTCCCCGGGCTGTTTTCTACAGGGGGAAAGGGGCGCCACATCTCGGGCTGTTCTCTACAGGGGGGAAGGGGCGCCACATCTCGGGCTGTTCTCTACAGGGGGGAAGGGGCGCCACATCTCGGGCTGTTCTCTACAGGGGGGAAGGGGCGCCACATCTCGGGCTGTTCTCTACGGGGGTTGCGTGCCACGTTCCCGGGGCTGTTCTCTACAGGGGAGGGGGTGCCACATCCCCGGGCTGTTCTTTACAGGAGGTGCCACGCCCCCGGGCTGTTCTCAACAAGGGGAGGGGGCACCACATCTCCGCTGTTCTCTACAGGGGGAGGGGGGTGCCATGTCCCTGGGCTGTTCTCTACAGGGGGGGCGCCACGTCTCTGGGCTGTTCTCTACAGGGGGGCGCCACGTCTCTGGGCTGTTCTCTACAGAGGAGGGGCCACATCCCTGGACTTCCCAGATTGGGAGGAAGCAGGGTGATAAGGAGGTGTGCGCCACGTCCCCGGTCTGCTCATTACAGGGGGGTGGGGCGCGTGCCTTGTCCCCCCGGGCTGTTCTCTACAGGAGGGGCGCACACCACGTCCCCAGGCTGTTCTCTATAGGGGGTGCGCACCACGTCCAAAGATGTTCTTTACGGGGGTGCGCACCACATCCTTGGGCTGTTTTCTATAGAGGGGTACCAGATTGGGAGGAAACAGGGTGATAAGGAGGTGTGCATCAGGCCACCGGGCTGTTCTCTACAGGGGGGCACGTGCGCCACGTCCCCGGGCTGTTCTGTACAGGGGGGCACGTGCGCCATATCCCCGGGCTGTTCTCTACGGGGGGTGCACGCCACATCCCCAGGCTGTTCTCTACAGGGGAGCGCACGTGCCATGTCCCCAGGCTGTTCTCTACGGGGGTGCACGCCACATCCCCAGGCTGTTCTCTACAGGGGGGCACGTACGCCACGTCCCCGGGCTGTTCTCTACAGGGGGGCACGTACGCCACGTCCCCGGGCTGTTCTCTACAGGGGGCACGTGCGTCACGTCCCTGGGCTGTTCTCTACAGGGGAGCGTACGTGCCATGCCCCCAGGCTGTTCTCTAAAGAGGGGTGCCACGTCCCTGGATTTCCCAGATTGGGAGGAAGCAGGGTGATAAGGGGGTACACGCCACATCCCTGGGCTGTTCTCTATGGGGGGTGCATGCCACATCCCTGGGCTGTTCTCTACAGGGGAGCGCACGTGCCATGTCCCCAGGCTGTTCTCCAAATAGGGGTGCCACGTCCCTGGACTCCCCAGATTGGGAGGAAGCAGGGTGATGGGGAGGTGCGTGCCAGGTCCCTGGGCTGTTCTCTATGGGCGGGGGTGCCACATCCCTGGTCCATTCTCTACAGGGAAATAGAAAATAGTTCATCTCTGGAGGGAAGGGGTTGGGGATTGCCAACATCCCTAATAATACATAAGGAAAACCCTCTGGCGGGACTTTGAAGGCAATAGCTCCACCCAATTGAGTATGCAAAACCGTAATCAAAAAATATTTTATTACAAATTCATAACAGCATCAATGTGGAAAAGTCCTTAAAAGAGGACTGAATATTCCAATCCATGAAAGTTAAAAAAACATAAATCAACCACTAATTATATCACACTTGTATAATATACATGGCGAAGCTCTACGCGTTTCGAGGCGTTGGGTGTATGTTTTCTTCGTCAGGGGCGAGTGGTTTAAATAGTTAGAAATCTATAATTGGTAAAGATAAGTATAAGTACATAACATATGCATACACAGATATAAATGAATGAAATAAATTCATAGGCGGACAATGGGATATAAATATATACCATATAAGCCGACCCGAATATAAGCCGAGGCACCTAATTTTACCACAAAAAAATGGGAAAACGTATTGACTCGAGTATAAGCCTAGGGTGTCCATCTGCATGCCTCACTGTGCCCATGCCTCACTGTTCCCATGCCTCACTGTGCCCATGACTAGACTTACGTTTAACATGGGAGTATATGAAAGGGGTGCCCGGCTTTTGAAAAATCGGTGCTCCCCGGCCGTAGGTCCCCAAGACAGCACACTTGTAGAAGAGAAATGGGGCTACATGTGTGCCAAGTTTCGGGTCCAGAGGACCTACGGCCGGCTGGTACCGGTTCCCCAAATTTACCAGAGAAATTACCGTTTAACATGGGAGTCTATGGAAGGAGTGCCCAACTTTGAAAAATCGGTGCTTCCTGGCCGTATGTCCCCAAGACAGCAAACTTTGCACACTTATAGAGGAGAAATGGGGCTACATGTGTTTCAAGTTTCGGGTCCAGGGGACCTACGGCTGGCCGGTACTTGGTCCCTAAAATCCGGAAGATCAGGCGCATAAAGGTGACTCGAGTATAAGCCGGGGGGCATTTTCAGCACACAAAAAAAGTGCCGAAAAACTGGGCTTATACTCGAGTATATACGGTACATTGTCTGTTGACTGACACAGCAGAAAGCAGACATTTCAATAAGATATTCCAAAAATGCAATATGGAAAGAGAGGGAGAAATACCAGTAGGGTAGAGAAGAGGAAGAGACGGCTGAGTCTGTGGCGGCTGCAGTCACACCAAGATGGATCGATGCGCCAAACAGTCAAGAGGCAACGGGAGACCAAAAGGGGGCGCTAGGAAAGGGGCGCGCATGGAGCCCAAGCATCCATGCCCATATTCCAAATCTGTAGATATTATACGTCAGAATTAGTATGTATTAATTCGTTTAATCACCCATATTCGCAGAGAAATAGGCGACGACCAACCAATAATAAATAAAAAGAACAGAAGAAAGGGGGGGGGGGGGCAAAAATAAAGCATACCTTGCTGATAGATCGTCTAATGCACAGGTGTCAAACACAAGGCCTGCGGGCCGAATCCGGCCCTCCAGGCCATTTCCTGTGGCCCTCACACCTCTCCTGCAGTTGCAGGAGAGCTCCAGCCCTCCTCTGGTTCTCCTCCATTTTCAAGCAATGCATCCAGCTTCTTCCCAGCAGCAGCATAAAGAAAGGGGGTGCACTGTGATGTAAGGGAGAGTAGGGGACTCAACTTCTGATGGTGGGGTGGCTCTAGACATCTAATGTAAGGGGAGTGGATGCGCTGGACACCTAACCTTACAGATACAACTGGCCCTTCTGAGGGAAATCGTAATGCTGATGCGGCCCACAATGAAATTGCGTTTGACACCCCTGGTCTAATGCCTTGTACATACGATTGGAACTTCCGATGCAAAAAAGTCAGACGGAATTTTTTCATCGTGCGTGGGCCCCATCGGACTTTTTTTCCCGCCGGAGTTTAGAAATTGAACAGGGATATGCAATTTGTGGACCTCCAGCTGTTGCCAAACTACAAGTCCCATCATGCCTCTGCCTCTGGGTGTAATGCTTGATGATGTCAGAGTCATGCTATGCATGATGGGACTTGTAGTTCTTTAACAGCTGGAGGTCCACTAATTGCATATCCCTGAAACAGAACGGGCCAGATTCTCGTAGACTGGCGTAAAACAGCGGCGGCGTAACGTATCTCATTTACATTACGCGGCCGCAAGTTTTAAGGGCAAGTGCTTGATTCACAAAGCACTTGCCTGTAAAGTTGCGGCGGCTTAGCGTAAATTCTCCGGCGCATGCCCGCCTAATTCAAATGATCCAGGTAGGGGGCGTGGATCATTTTAAATTAGGCGCGTTCCCGCGCCGATCGTACTGCGCATGCGCCATCCCTAAAATTTCCCGACGTGCATTGCGCTAAATGACGTCATTGGTTTCGACGTTAACGTAAATGGCGTGCAGCGCCATTCACGGATGACTTACGCAAACGACGTACTTTTTAAAATTTCGACGCGGGAACGACGGCCATACTTAACATTGGTTGCCCCTCATATAGCAGGGGCAACTTTACGCGTCGCAAAAGCTACGGAAACGTCGTAAATTCTCTGCGTCGACCGCGCGTCTCGCGTAAATAGCTCATTTGCATAGTTGACGGGGAAAACGATGTCGGCGACACCTAGCGGCGAGTAAAGAAAATGCATCTAAGATCTGACAGCGTAAGAGCCTTACGCCTGTCAGATCTAATGGATATCTATGCGTAACTGATTCTAAGAATTAGCACCCCTTCCTTAGTCTCCCATGTTAAACGTCAGTCTAGGCATGGGCACAGTGAGGCATGCACATGGGCACAGTGAGGCATGCACATGGACACCCTAGGCTTATACTCTAGTCCATGGGTGCTCAACCTGTAGCTCTCCAGCTGTTGCGGAACTACAATTCCCATGAGGCATTGCAAGCCGCTGACAGGTACAAGCATGTCTCCCAAAGGCTGAGGCATTATGGGAATTGTAGTTTTGCAACAGCTGGAGAGCCACAGGTTGAGCACCCATGCTCTAGTCAATACGTTTTCCCATTTTTTTTTTTTTTTTTTTTGTGGTAAAATTAGGTGCCTCGGCTTATATTCGGGTCGGCTTATACTCGAGTATATACAGTATGTATTTGCTAAGTCGGACAAGCCAGCATCCATCCTTATGCACACACAGGTCTGTAGTCATGCATGACGTATGTGTGTGCATTTGGATGGTGGTCCAATTTTGGGGCCGCTGTTAGAAATCACAGGGTTTGTACAGCCTACCTGACAAAAATCCCCCCCCCCCCCCCCCCCCAGCACAAATCTCCCTCACCCAAAAAAATATCACCGCCCAGCATATATCCTCTTTCTTCTCAAACTTTCTATCCTAGCACAAATCTACCCCTTCCTCCCCCCCCCCCCCCCAATTCCTCCTATTAGCCCAAACCCCATATCCCCTCCCAGCACAAATCTTCGTTCTTCAATCCCCCTCCTAGGACAAAATTACACAAATCCCTCCTCCTAGCACAACCCCCTCTAAATACCCCCCACAAACCAAACCCTCCTCCCAGCACTTATCCTCCCCCATTATTGCTCCTCACACATACCCCCCCCCCCCTCGTTCATGCAGAACACAGCACACCTCCTGCTGGCTCTTCTTCTCTCACCGCTCCAGGCTGCTGTCTCCTTGTCCCGGCTGTGAGTGTGGACAGGGGCAGGAGCTCTGTGGCGTGAGCCATGGGACAGAACTGAAATCAGGGTAGGCACAACAACCCACCCCAGCATCCCCTAAATCTGGACTTGTGTCTCACCCAGCAGCTGAAAGCCGGCGGGGGAAAAAGCGTCTTTCAGTTGTTGGGTGAGAGAAGCTGTCATCCTTCATTCTCTGCGCCACTGACCCTCCTGCTGTCTGGGCCCCCTACAGGAGGGCGGGTCGTCCCCCCCCCCCCCCCCTATCAGTGGCCCTGTCAATTTCTATGGATGTTTTTTATGTATATTATGTGCATTTCTGAGCTTAATTAAGTTTAATTATACAAATACCACCAAAGGAAAGTTCTATTTGTGGGGAAAAAAAATGATAAAAATTAATTTGGGTTCAGTGTTGTATGACCGCGCAATTGTCATTCAAAATGCGTCTGCGCTGAAAGCTGGAAATTGGTCTGGGCACGAAGGGGGTTTAAGTGCCCAGTAATAAAGTGGTTAAAGATGGGACCTTTCCTAAATTGTTATCACAAGGTTGGAAGCTCATAATTGTCTATAATGTCTTGGTATGTTGTAATATTAAGAGTAGCCTTCACTGGAGACGCCATGATTTGGAGAGGTGTCCACATACTGTTGGCCATTGAGTTTATATTATACGTTGACTCATCAGGATTGTGTAGACGCCTTTTAGAATCCAAGGACCTCACTGGCCTTTTACCTTTTTGTTCACAGGACTTGACACAGGAGCTGTTGATTGTGTTCCCGTAGTTTGTTGGCAGGGATCTCTGGCATGGTATTCAGTCCTGATGAGTTGTGTGACCTGCGTCAGCCTGTGAGCCTCCTTACTGCCTCGACAATGGAGTGGAGATAGTGACGACATCTACCATCTTGTAAAACCTCTCCAGGGGATATCATGGAGGCCTTTGGGCCGGTCATGCTGTACTTGCTCCAAGTCCAGGAGAACGAAAAGAATGACAAACCCCAACCAAAGCTGAAGAAGAACCTTAGGCCACCACCTGTAGAAAAACCTCGGCCTAAGCCAAAACGGCCCCCGGCACCCAAGCCTCAGGTGCTTGGAATCAGGCGGCCAAGGATATTCAGGGAGCGCACAGGGATGGAAGGACTGACGGATGCGGAGGTCTTTGAAAGGTTTAGACTCACCAAAAGCACCATTATAGACTTGTACGAGTTAATAAGGTCCGACATTGACCCGCTGACCCAAAGGAGCCACGCCATTCCTGGGATCGTGAAACTGTTGAACTGTCTACACTTCTTCTCTTCCGGATCATTTCAAACCAAAGCCTCGGCCATCGGTGGTGTCTCGCAGTCCACCTTCTCTCGGTTCCTGGTGCCGGTTATCCAGGCCTTGAAGAAACATGTGCACACCTTCATCAGCTTTCCCAAAGACAAGGCCGGGTGGCAGAAACTGAAAAGCGACTTCTATCAAGTGGCCGGCGTCCCGCATGTTATGGGAGTTCTGGATTGTATGCCCATTGCGGTATCGGCACCGCACGAGAGAGAGGATATGTATAGGAATAAAGAGGGCTACCATTCGGTCAACGTGCAGATGATTGTCGACAGCAACTGCAAAATTCTCAGCCTGTTCTCTGCCTTTCCCGGGAGTTCCCAGAATTCCTCCATCCTGAGACAGTCCTCGGTGTACGAGGGGTTCGAGAGCGGTCGGCTGAGCGGTGGGTGGCTGTTGGGTAAGTCTTCACTGTTTTTTGTTTTTTTATTTTGACCAAACCTCACAATTACTGTTGGTATAGAAGTGGAGCCCATCCTATCCGTCGGGGGCCATTGCCGGTCTCCTAAAAATGGCTGTTTGCCAATTTACCAGAAACAAGCAGGTGTCAAGTGAAGTCATAGCAAATTCCATACTCCCAATGTGCATTTATGTTCTCAGTTAATGAATTAGAATATATTGAGGTCAACTTCTGCATCCCATAGAAATGATCAGGCAGCTTTTCACTGATCACTTCTACATATGAGAGCAGAGCCTGAAGATGGCAGCCATGAGCTTGTTTTAGAATCTATTGCAAGTGCTGTGGTTTAAAACGATTGAGCCGCCCTCCCCTACCTTACCTCATAATCAGGGGTTGACAAATTTGCTTGGAATCTAGGAGCCAGCTAAAAAAGTTAGGAGCCAGAAAACGCGCCCCGTCCCGACGAGCTTGCGAACACATACGTGAGCAGCGCCCGCATATGTAAACGGGGTTCAAACTAGAGGTCGACCGATATATCGGCCGGCCGATATATCGGGCCGATATTCAGTCATTTTGGAGAAATCGGCATCGGCCGATTATTATCCAAATGTGGCCGATATTTAGCAGATCTGCATCAGCAGAGTGTGGAGAAGGAAGGAGGAACATGGGGTTCCCCCTCCCTTCTCCACACTGTCTGCAGAGCAGTGCCGTGTGTGTGAAGGAGAATGGAGCTGTCAGACTGATGTCGGGGTGGGCGGGACCCGGGGTGGGCGGGACTCAGCTGTCCAACACCAGCCAATGGGATGAGATCATTGGCTGGATAGCTGCTGGGTCCCGCCCACCCCGGGTCCCGCCCACCTCCAACATCACGATGAATCTGAGCTCCTCTCTCTCTCTCTGCTCTCACAGTTTCACAGCACATAATGTAGCTGAATGTGTGAAACTCTCTCTTCATACAGTTTCACAACTGCTGCAGAGAGAAAGAGGAGCTCAGATTCGTTGCGATGTTGAAGGTGGTCGGGACCCGGGGTGGGCGGGACTCAGCAGTTATCCAGCCAATGATCTCATCCCATTGGCTGGTGGACAGCTGAGCCCCGCCCAACCCGGGTCCCGCCCACCTTCAACATCGCAATGAATCTGAGCTCCTCTTTCTCTCTGCAGCAGTTGTGAAACTGTATAGAGTTTCACACATTATCCGCTACATTATGTGCTGTGAAACCTGCCAGTGCCATCTGCTAATGCCAACCAGCCAGTGCCACCTGCCAATGCCATCCAGTGCCACCTGCCAATGCCATGCCAACTAGTGCCATCTGTTAATGCCATCCAGTGCCACCTGTCAATGCCATCCAGTGCCACCTGCCAGTGGCAACGCCATCCAGTGCCACCTGCCAATACCATCCAGTGCCACCTGCTAATGCCATCCAGTGCCACATGGCATTGCCAATGCCATCCAGTGCCACCTGCCAATGCCATCCAGTGCCACCTGCCAATGCCACCCAGTGCCATCCAGTGCCACCTGCTAGTGCCAACTAGTGCCACCTGCCAAGGCCATCCAGTGCCACCTGCCAATTAGTGCCACCTGCCAGTACCATCCAGTGCCACGTGCCAATTAGTGCCACCTGCCAGTGCCAATTAGTGCCACCTTAGTGCCACGTGCCACTGCCACCTTAGTGCCACCCAGTGCCACCTGCCAGTGCCATTCAGTGCCACCTGCCAATCAGTGCCATCTGCTTTTGCCAATTGGTTCCATCCAGTGCAATCTGCCAGTGCCAATTAGCACCACCTGCCAAAAAATAAAAAATCGGCCTAAAATATCGGCTGCAAAAATCGGCATCATATATCGGCCATCGGCCGCCCCAAATTCTAAATATCGGCATCGGTATCGGCCAGAGAAAAACCCATATCGGTCGACCTCTAGTTCAAACCACACATGTGAGGTATCGCCGCGATTGGTAGAGCAAGAGCAATAATTCTAGCCCTAGACCTCCTCTGTAACTCAAAACATGCAACCTGTAGAGTTTTTTAAACGTCGCCTATGGAGATTTTAAAGGGTAAAAGTTTGTCGGCATTCCACGAGCGGACGTAATTTTGAAGCGTGACATGTTGGGTATCAATTTACTCGGCGTAACATTATCTTTCATAATATTAATAAAAATGGGGATAACTTTACTGTTTTATTTTTTTATTAAAAAAAGTGTAATTTTTTCCCAAAAAAGTGTGCTTGTAAGACCGCTGCGCAAATACGGCGTGACAGAAAGTATTGCAACGATCGCAATTTTATTCTCTAGGATGTTAGGATAAAATATATATATATATATAATGTATGGGGGTTATAAATAGTGAAAAATTACATTAGAATTGCTGTTTAACTTGTAATGCTTAACTTGTAATACCAACGGCCACCACCAGATGGCGCCAGCTTACACATCTGGTGGTAATAACTTGTAATACCAACGGCTCACCACCAGATGGCGCCAGCTCACAAAACCTTCCCTGCCAAGTCGCCAGGACCCCATTTCTAGTCGCCATGGCGACCTGGCGACCGGGATTTGTCGAGCCCTGCTCATAATTGTATAATCAAGCTGGGAGAAGCTGGGAGGGGCAGGGACACAGATTACAGGGGAAATGTCACCATTGTGGGAGGGGCAGAGACACTCCTGCAGGAAATGTCACCATTGTGGGAGGGGCAGAGACACTCCTGCAGGAAATGTCACCATTGTGGGAGGGGCAGAGACACTCCTGCAGGAAATGTCACCATTGTGGGAGGGGCAGAGATACTACTGCAGGAAATGTCACCATTGTGGGAGGGGCAGAGACACTCCTGCAGGAAATGTCACCATTGTGGGAGGGGCAGAGACACTCCTGCAGGAAATGTCACCATTGTGGGAGGGGCAGAGACAAAGTGCTACAGGAAACCTCATCAATGTGGGAGGATCAGAGACACTAACTGAGAGGAAATGTCACCATTGTGGGAGGGGCAGAGACACTCCTGCAGGAAATGTCACAATTGTGGGAGGGGCAGAGACACTCCTGCAGGAAATGTCACCATTGTGGGAGGGGCAGAGACACTACTGCAGGAAATGTCACCATTGTGGGAGGGGCAGAGACACTACTGCAGGAAATGTCACCATTGTGGGAGGGGCAGAGACACTACTGCAGGAAATGTCACCATTGTGGGAGGGGCAGAGACACTCCTGCAGGAAATGTCACCATTGTGGGAGGGGCAGAGACACTCCTGCAGGAAATGTCACCATTGTGGGAGGGGCAGAGACACTTCTGCAGGAAATGTCACCATTGTGGGAGGGGCAGAGACACAAACTACTGCAGGTACATCTCACCACTGATTAGTATAGCCTCCAATATGTCTTGTGTTTTCAGGTGGTCCTGTGTACGCATGCCGCCCATGGCTGTTGACACCAGTCCCAGAACCCAGCACCTCAGGTGAGACCGCCTACAACGAGGCTAACGACAGGACTCGGGATATCATAGACGAAACCTTTAAGATACTGAAAACCCGGTTCAAATGTTTGGACAAGTCTGGGGGCGGCCTGCAGTACGACCCCACTAAAGTGTCCGACATCATCGTGGCCTGCTGCATCCTACACAACATCTCCATCCTTCACAACATTCCGCTCAAGACAGAGGAGCCCTCCAGCCGCAAGAGGAAGCCGATGCCAGAGCTCCAACCGCCTCCGAAAGGAAACGCTCAGGATGTCCGCGCCAGGGTGGTCGAACAATACTTCTCCTGTAAGTGGTCTTCCTGGTTAAAGGGGAGTTGTAGTCTTATTGAAAGTCCTTGCATGAGGCCATGGTCTGATTTTAGGAGTGGTTGATGGGATTGAGCTTCTCATGTTGCTCATTAGATGCTGTGGCAAGTTATACAGAGCCCACCTCGTTTCCTGGCTGGAGGACGTCCCTGGCCAAATGTCCTTTGTTCCACAGGAACTTTAATGGCATCCCAGTCTTAGTCCGTAGGGTTCAATATTGAGTTGGCCCACCCTTTGCAATTATAACAGCTTAATTTCTTCTGGGAAGTCTGTCCACGAGGCTTAGGAGTGTCTATGGGAATGTTTTTAAGTGGTAATGCACAAGGTCGGTGCGCCCTCCTTTCTTTTCTTTTAATTTTAGCCGTATGAACACCCTTTGTTCTGTGGAGGGCTGCAAGACTTCTCATTTTGCCGTTAGACTATACTGCAGGACCCGGTTTGGCGAAACACCAGAGCGCAGGAGGTTTTGTGTTGTTTTATGGGAATGTTTGACCATTCTTCCAGAAGAGCATTTGTGAAGTCAGACACCAATGTTGGACGAGAAGGCCTGGCTCGCAAGTCTCCGCTCTAATTTATCCCAAAGGTGTTCTTTTGGGTTAAGGTCAGGTCTCTGTGCAGGCCAGTCAAGTTCCTCCATCTCAAACTCGCTCATCCATGTCTTTATGGACCTTGCTTTGTGCACTGGTGGTGCGGAGTCATGTTGGAACAGGAAGGGACCGTCCCCAAACTGTTCCCAAAAAAAGTGGGAGCATGAAATTGTCCAAAATGTCTTGGCATGCTGAAACCTTTAAGAGTTTCCTTCACTGGAATGAAGGTGCCAAGCCCAACCCCTGAATAAGAACCCTACACTATAACCCCCAACCCCCCCTCCACCAAATGATTTAGACCAGTGCCCAAAGCAAGGTCCATAAAGACATGGATGAGTGAATTTGGGGTGGAGGAACATGACTGACCTGCACCTCAACCCAATAGAACACCTTATGGGATGTATTAGAGCCGAGACTGCGAGCCAGGCTTTCCCATTCGCATCAGTGCCTGACCTCACAAATGCTCTTCTGGAAGAATGGTCAAACATTCCCATAGACACACTCCTAAACCTTGTGGACAGCCTTCCCAGAAGAGTTAAAGGCTGCAAAGGGTGGGCCAACTCCATTTTGGAATCCTATGGATGCGTGTACAGGCAGGTGTCCCGATACTTTTGGTAATATAGCGTACATTTAAAAATTGATCAGTTCTGATGTAATTATCCTTCTTGAGACCCTAAAATGCCAGGACAGTACGCTTTTTTTGGAAAGTAGATTGTGTGTTGTTTTTATTAAAAAAAAAAAAAAAATCATCAGAGTAGTTTAGTGTCAACATAACCTCCTCAGAGTAGTACAGTGTTATCAGGGATTATTTTATTTTTATTTTTTACACACTTTGCGGTTACAATGAAGTACCTTGTAACGGCAAAGTTTTCAACTGTTGGGTTAACCATGATGGCTGTGATCACTAGTAATCTGTAATTGGCTACAGCTAATCACTTGGTACAGGGTGCTGTAATTCTCCCAGGTACCATGTGATAGCTGTGGGACAATCGCAGCATAGGCATGCCACAGTCGGAAAGTGGTTAAACCTTTTACCTTTTTGTTCACAGGACTTCTAGGAGTTGACAACAACTGGAGGGCCACGTCGTCTTCTTTTTTTTTTTTTCTTTTTTTTTATGGTATCCATATTAACCACTTGCTTACTGGGCACATATACCCCCCCTGCGAAATCGCGCAGCCGTGCGACGTGGCTCCCAAACAAAATTGACGTGTGTGTTTTTTTTTTTGTTTTGTTTTTTTTTTCCACAAATGCAACTTTATTTTGGTGGTATTTCATCACCTCTGCGGTTTTTATTTTTTGCGCAAAAGTTATAGCGCCTACAAAATAGGGGATAGAATTATGACTTCTTCCTTTTTTTTTTTTCTTCTTCTTTTTATTGGGACTGCGACGTTGTCGGACGCTTTTGACACATTTTTGGGACCATTTACATTTATACAGCGAACAGTGCTATAAGTATGCACTGGTTACTGTATAAATGTGACTGTCAGGGAAGGGGTTAACGCTAGGGGGCGAGGAAGGGGTTAAATGTGTTCCCTAGAAGTGATTTTTTTTTACTGTGGGGGGAGGGGACTGAGTGGGGCAGGAGACCGCTCTGTGTCCCTAAGTACAAGGGACACGGCAACGGTCTCCTCTCCCTGACAGGACATGGTTCGCGGGTACCTGGCGGACATCGTGGCTGCCAGGCACACGCATCGGCACCTCAGTGACGCGGCGGGCGTGCCCCCCAGTGGCCAGAGGAGCCGAGGACGTCAGTAGATGTCCTCCAGGCACCTTGTGGCCGTCGTAGTACAATGGCCCGGATACCAAGTGGTTAGTCACTCTTAGCTCCCCGGGTCTGATAATTTACCCCCCCCTCCCCCATATAATATACATAGTTGAATGGATAGACATAGTTGAAGTTCTCCGCGTGATGATTTCCTCACTTCATGGCGACAAATTATTTTTCCAACAATTTCTCCTTCTTTTTTTCTTCTTCCCCAGAAACTCTCCTGAATTTGAAGACAGTCTGCGTGAAATTTTTTATTTTTGAAGATTTTCTGTGGATAATATTTGAGTTCATGCGAGGATGGAGGACACAGGAGGTAACGGTTTAATGACTTTATCAATGGTGTGTTTGGAGAGAGTCAGCGGGGTGACTAGTCACAGGCGAAATGAAAGAAATCTATGGATTTCCCCAATCCATGCTAAACAGTGCGGATGGACACATTTCTCCGACCTGCTATAGTCCTCAGACAGCCAGCAACCACGGATGTCAGAACACCCAAACAGCAGCTGCTTCTGGTTGGATGCAGTCGCTGTTCGGCTGGCACCTTTTTGTTTTTCTGATGGAAAGAGCAGTGGGGTGCCAACAGAGGATCACCCATTTTTCAGTCTTTATGGCTTTGCAAACTGAACTTCACTGTTTTAAGAAATCAACCTCATAGAGCAGTGGTCTTCAAAATGCCAGTGATGGGGGCCACTATTCCTCTCGCTGACGCCAGTGATGGGGGCCACTATTCCTCTCGCTGACGCCAGTGATGGGGGCCACTATTCCTCTCGCTGACGCCAGTGATGGGGGCCACTATTCCTCTCGCTGACGCCAGTGATGGGGGCCACTATTCCTCTCGCTGACGCCAGTGATGGGGCCACTATTTCTCTCGCTGACGCCAGTGATGGGGCCACTATTCCTCTCGCTGACGCCAGTGATGGGGGCCACTGTTCCTCTCGCTGACGCCAGTGATGGGGGCCACTATTCCTCTCGCTGACGCCAGTGATGGGGGCCACTATTCCTCCCGCTGACGCCAGTGATGGGGGGCCACTATTCCTCCCGCTGACGCCAGTGATGGGGGGCCACTATTCCTCCCGCTGACGCCAGTGATGGGGGGGCCACTATTCCTCTCGCTGACGCCAGTGATGGGGGGGCCACTATTCCTCTCGCTGACGCCAGTGATGGGGGCCACTATTCCTCTCGCTGACGCCAGTGATGGGGGCCACTATTCCTCTCGCTGACGCCAGTGATGGGGGCCACTATTCCTCTCGCTGACGCCAGTGATGGGGGCCACTATTCCTCTCGCTGACGCCAGTGATGTGGCGGGGGGGCACTATTCCTCTCGCTGACGCCAGTGATGTGGCGGGGGGGCACTATTATGTGGTTTATATTTTGTCTGCTGTGGTGTGTTGGCAGGCCACTCCATAATAAATGGGCTGCTTTAAAGCAGAGTTCCGCATACACATACTGTAGCTGCTAACTTTTTTTAATCCAGTCGGCACCCCAGCCGATGTTTTCGTCGGGTGCTGCCGCCACCATTGGCGGTAAGGGAACCCGGAAGTGAAGCCTTGCGGCTTCACGACCAGGCCCCTATTGCACATGCGCTGCGCTCTCTAACTGGCCAGGCAGCATAGGAGGAGGGAGGCCGAACTGCTGACATACCGTGGTGAGGTCCAATGGAAGTAGGGACAAGGTACCTTTCAAAAACAGATGCTCTCCCCCTGAGAGCTGCCAAATGTGGCACGGGTGGGGAAGGGGGAGGAGGAATCGGATAAAGAGGAAGTTCCACTTTTGGGTGGAACTCCGCTTTAATGCAGTGAATTGTATCACGTCACAAAGGATGACTTAAAGTGACACTAAAGGTTCAATATATCTTTCTCTAATTATATATATATATATATATATATATATATATATATATATTTATCATACTTGCCTCCACTGTGCAGTTTGTTTTGCACAGAGTGGCCCCGAACCTCCTCCTCTTCTTTTTCTTCTGGGGTTCCACGGCGGCTCTCTCGGCTCCTCCCTGTGAGGGCTAACCCCCTCTGGCAAGCTCTCTCCCGAGGGAGTTACCTTGTATGACACGGGAGCGCACCCGCAATCGCGTCCATAGCTGCCAATTGGATGACTCGGCCCCGCCCCCCGGCAGCCACGTCATTGGATTTGATTGACAGCAGCGGGAGCCAATGGCTGCGCTGCTGTCAATCTATCCAGTGAAGAGCCGCTCAGCCATGGGGAGAACGATGCGGGATCGCGCCCTCGGAAATTCGGGGCTCAGGCAAGTAAAATGGGGGCTTGCGGGGGCCGGACTTGCAAGGTGTTTTTTTCACCTTCATGCATATCCTATGCATGAAGGTGAAAAAACACCTTGCAAGCCCCCGTTTTACTTAGCTGAGCCCCGAATTTCCGAGGGCGCGATCCCGCATGAAGGTGAAGAAAAACTGAAGGTTCACAACCCCTTTAAGTGTGCCTAGACCCCCAGAGTTCTATTGGTAATAATCACTCCAGCTTGCTTGTATTGTATTCTGACGACGTCCCCTTTGTGTCTTTGTTGTCCAGGTGTCAGTGCCCGGACAGAGTGCTGCACCGCCTTGTCCTGTTAATTCTGTGGACCGTCCATCCTGAAATGTTTGAAAATGGACTCAACCCCTTTACTGTTGGAGATGGACCGGCATTGCCACATCAGTTTGGCATTGGATGATCCCCCCTGACTACTACTACAGTGACAACACTACATTATTGTAAATGAACTGATCCAAGGACACCTCTGCGGTGCGGATGGTAGACCGGCTTTGGGGAATCCCCTGCAGTGTTAAGTAAACTGATGATCCAGTTGCATATGTAAGTTCCTAATAGACTGAACCATGAAGGCCCCTGTGGACCAGTTCTGGGGTTTTTCAATAATTTTTTTTTTTTTTTTGATCCAGAGTTTCCTTTCAGGACATTCCTTTGTTACTGGGAAGGGACTAATCCAGGAACAGGCCTGGAATTCTGGAAATGGGACTGACCCCCGTCCTCGCAGTGATATATATGCAGAGTCCTAGATTTATCACGAGAGGGCTACATGTCACCTCTAGACTTACCTTCGGTACAATAAATAAGATTACGCTCTGGTATCATCACTCCTGTACCCCACGTACATGGACTAATCTGAAGCTCCCTCATCAATCCTAGGCTGGACTGTACCAAGACCATTGGATGGAGCTGGTGACATGAACTCGATAAAACGTTAGCACTTATTATTTTGATATTTGCCTTTATGTAGAGAAGAGCTGACTAGATGTGTGTAGGCACTTGAGCGACTAAAGTACAGAGAGCTGGGCAGGTCACCGATCGGCTTTAGGGCTTGTGTATGCGGGTATCGTCTTCCCATGTTTGAGGTGCATTCTAAACGCATGGCGCGTTAATCATAGGTTAGCAGAGCTCAATGATGCAGCCACAAATGGTGACCGCCATGGAGCAACTGCCCATCCCGGCAGCACATGCCAAGTTCATGCTGTGTGTGTGTTTTTTTTTTTTTTTTTTTTCTAAATTCCGGCAAGCTTTATTGACACTAGGCAAGCAAGGTCACTTAGACTTATTTTTTCGTTGCCCAACGTGACGCCACTACAAACGCATTTCATCTACAGTATGGGCTTAGCCGTAGGGGTGACTAAGCCCATGTTGTGGGCAACAAGGTTAGCAGATTCCCATTTAGCTCAATGGTGCGGTAATAAATGGTGACCGCCATGGAGCAACTGAACTCCCAGTAACACGTGCTAGTTCAAGATGGTGTGTGTATGTTTTTTTTTTTTTTTTTTTTCTAAATAGCAGTAAGCTTTATTGACACCAGGAAATAGAGCAAGCAAGGTCACTTAGACTTTTTCTGGCCTGCCCAACGTGCTGCTACCACGGTGCTTGGCCTTCTGGGATCCACCTCCTCCCTGCAGTACATGCTAAGTTCAAGCCACTTTTTATTTTTTTCTCCCAAATCGCAGTAAACTTTATGGACACCAGGCAAGGGAGCGAAAGAGCAAACAAGGTCACTCATACGTATTTTTCCCTGCCCAGTGTGATGCCACGGTATGGGCTTGGAGTGCATTTCACTGCACGGTATGGGCTTGGAGCGCGCTTTACTGCACGGTATGGGCTTGGAGCGCGCTTTACTGCACGGTATGGGCTTGGAGCGCGCTTTACTGCACGGTATGGGCTTGGAGCGCGCTTTACTGCACGGTATGGGCTTGGAGCGCGCTTTACTGCACGGTATGGGCTTGGAGCGCGCTTTACTGCACGGTATGGGCCTGGAGCGCGCTTTACTGCACGGTATGGGCCTGGAGCGCGCTTCACTGCACGGTATGGGCCTGGAGCGCGCTTCACTGCACGGTATGGGCCTGGAGCGCACTTCACTGCACGGTATGGGCCTGGAGCGCACTTCACTGCACGGTATGGGCCTGGAGCGCACTTCACTGCACGGTATGGGCCTGGAGCGCACTTCACTGCACGGTATGGGCCTGGAGCGCACTTCACTGCACGGTATGGGCTTGGAGCGCGCTTCACTGCACTGCACGGTATGGGCTTGGAGCGCGCTTCACTGCACTGCACGGTATGGGCTTGGAGCGCGCTTCACTGCACTGCACGGTATGGGCTTGGAGCGCACTTCACTGCACTGCACGGTATGGGCTTGGAGCGCACTGCACTGCACGGTATGGGCTTGGAGCGCATTTGCCCTCCACGGTATGGGCTTGGAGCGCATTTCCCCTGGGCTTAGGGTGACTAAGCCCATGTTTCTGGCAAAACCAATCAAGGCGAAGTCCCTTCATCCTGGGCAGAATATGTCTTTGCTGGCTTGCCTGGTGAAAAAACTTTTTGGGCTTTAGAAAAAAAATAAAAAAAATTGTGCGGCCAGAACTGGTGCCGTGTGAGAAACCATTTTACTGCCAGCTTTGTGTTGCTTTTATTTTTTTTTCTGGACGCAGCACATCCTATTGAGATACGTTAGCACACCTGCAGATGAAATGCGTTCAGTTTGCACCTGTTCTAACATAAAAGCTAACATTTTACAGCAGAGCCCATGTACACAAGCCCTAAAAAAAAAAAAAAAAAAAGCATTCCTTCCCGAATGGTTTAGACCAGGGGTCTCAAACTGGGGACCCTCCAGCTGTTGTAGAAGTCCCATCATGCTTGTAACTGTTAGCCTTGCAATGCCTCATGGGACTTTGTAGTTCTGCAACAGCCGGAGGGTCGCCAGTTTGAGACCACTGCTTTAGACGGTTACTCCGATAATACATGCAGCGCCATACGATCGACCAGAGATGCAATAATAAAGAAAATCCTCTGCTCAAAAACGAGCGTTTGGCGATTCTAATAAAAAATCCATCTGGTTGAATTCGATCAGATTTTACCATCAGGATGGATTGTTCCATTTATTGTTTACTTGTCAAAGTCCTCATTCGGCGCAATTGATTTCTGTAAGGCGCCCTTTTTTATTTTTATTTTTTTATAATAAAATTGAACCATCATATTTTTGTATGCGTAGATCCACCCAGAAGTAACCATTCTGTTTTTTGGTGGATGCTGGAGATTTATTGTGCACCTGTGTACCATTTTCAACAGACCCCCCCCCCCTTTCTGAGCGCAGACCCCATAATATGGAAACCTGTTATGTTTATTAGCCAGAAAAAGCCTCTTCTGTGTCCCCGTCTGATCTAGTTTCTCTATTGGGGCTCATCGGACTTGCAGTTAAGAGGCCGTAAGAAATGTGTGGTTGAGCTGCAGTTTTAGAGCACCCCCCCCGCCCCTTAAAGTGGTTGTAAATGCAGAAAGTTTGCATTCTCCGCATCAAGGTAAAACACCTTCTGCGTGTAGCCCCCCCCTCCCCCTTTTTTTTATACTTACTCGGGCCCAATCTCGATCCAGCAATTTGCACAAGAGCTGCGACTCGCTCTCTCTTCACTGGCTCATTAGCTCCCTCTGCTGTCAATCACAGCCAGTGAGAAGGGGGTTGGGTCTGAGCTCTGCCTTATGGACACATGGAGATGGCTCGGGAGTGAGTATGCACGAGTTCCCCCCCCCCCCCCCCCCATGGTATAGTGCCTTGCTATGGTGGGCATTCGGTGGGAGGGGCGCCAGCAGGGGACCCTGAGAAGAGGAATTTAGGATGCTCTGTGCAAAACCGTTACACAGAGCCGGTAAGTATAAAATGTTTGGAAAGGTTCAACTTTGTTTATTTAAAGCGGAGTTCCACCTGTTTGTTATTTTTAGCTTATTAAAAGTCAGCAGCTACAAAAAGCATAGCTGCTGACTTTTAATAAACTGACACTTGCCTGTTCCACGTTCCAGCAATGCGGCCGCCCGGAGGCTCGCTCCTCTCCCCCTCCTCGGCACCGTAATAGCAACTGTGGGCACCCGGCCGTGACGGCTAACGGCTTCACGGCCTGGCGTGCGCGAGTCGCGCTGCTATTGCCCAGCCAGATCTTCTGGGACCCGAGTTGAGTACCAGAAGATCGCTGGCAGGGAGGAGTCGCCTAGGTTGCCAAAAAGAGGAAGCGGGACAGGAAGTCCCACTAAAAACAAGGTACACACTCCACCGCGCCCCCCGTCAAAAATGGCATGCCAAATGTGGCATGTAAGGGCGGCGAGGTGTGCTTAAAGAGGAAGTAAACCCTCTCTTAAAGCTAGTATACTAGCTCATTATGAATTATTTACCTAAGAATGAGGCCCCCTCATCGGTCCTCGGACACCACCTCCGTCGCCACCATGATACCCAGAGTGACTTCCGGGTATCGCTGCTCCGGCACTGTGACTGGCCAGAGCAGCGATTACGTCACTCCCGCGCAGGAGACACCACTAACGGCATGATGCCGTTTGCAGCACGCTCAGTGCGCCTGCGATTGTTGTCTTTGCGAGTGTTGTCTCGAACACCATTCAGGCCAAAGCGGTGTGCAGTACCGCGATTGGCCTGAGGTGGGGGGCGCTGGAGCCGAATGACACGGAAAGGCCAGGAGGACAGCTTGACTGATCTCGGGAAAGAAGCCTTTCCGAGGTCAGCCGAAGTGACCTTGGGCCTTTTCGGCTGTTCTGAGGCTCTACGGCGCCCTCCAACCACCCCGCGCTTCTGGCCATATGTGGTATTGCATGCCATTGAAGTCAATGGGGAACAAATTATTTTAATTTCCATTGACTTCAATAGGGAAACTCGCGAGTACTTTTGGATTACGAGCATTCTCCTGGAACAAATTATGCTCGTAATCCGAGGTTCTGCTGTATTTTCATTAGAGCTGGGCGATTTTTCTCCCCCAAAAAAACTTGATTCGTGATTCGAATCGAGGGTGTTTTTTTTTTTTTTTTTCTTTTCTTTTTTTTCTTTCTTTTTTTTTTGGACACCGTGCCGGTCCTGGGGAGCTGCGGGCAGGAGTCTTTAGGCGAGGCCGCGGCTTCGCCCAAAAACTCCTGCCGCAGTTTCTCAGGACCGAGGGGGAGAGACTCGACTCGCAACTCGATTCACGATTTTTATTTTTATTTTTTTTCAGCCCTAATTTTCATACAGCTGGCACCTCTGATTTGAACAACTTTGATCAACAACTGATGAAATGGGCTTTCAACCACATGACCACTGTGATGACAGCCAGTCACATGGATCTCACGTTAAAGAGCCCGCCTACCGGCCTCTGGCGCGTTTGGGTCCCCTTATTTCTCTGGCTAATAAAGGTGGTGGCATCTTAGGGTGTCTGCTCCCCATTTCATCCATGATATAAACTGGAAGGGATGGAGGGAAGTGATCAGACAGGAATGTGCTACAGGGATCTCGCCTCCAGGAGACTAGAAGAGATCCATCCAGCATCCACCAAATACGGCAGGTAAAGGATGTAGACCAGTGGTCATCAACCCTGTCCTCAGGGCCCACTAACAGGCCAGGTTTTATGTATTGCCTTGGGGAGATGCAGACTAGAACACTGCAATCACTGAGCAGCAAATAATATCAGCTGTGATGTATTTCAGTTATCTTGCAAACCTGGCCTGTTAGTGGGCCCTGCAGGACAGGGGTGATGATGACCACTGATGTAGATGAGTCCTAACCACAAGTAAGAGCAGATCGGTGCAGTGGGAGACGCATCCCATTGACCGTTGTGTGGCAGAGGGCCACGGACAAGTAGAAGAATTCATTTTTTTTATGTTTTATTACTGAAGCATCAACAAATGTTTCCGAACTGCCCTGTGTGTGTGCTGTGGGGACATTAGACATGAACGGTTTATGTTCTCTGTAAACGAATGCAGAATATCCCAGCATTATATGAATAAAAGTAGACATTTGTATGCAATAACATTATTTTGTTGTGTTTTTTTTTTTTTGTTTTAATTAAAGGGATTGTATATTTTTTATTTCATGTATTTATTTATATTTCATGTGCTGTACATACTGTGCATCCACAAATCTCGTGCCCCGTACACACGATCGGATTTTCCCTGGGGAAAACTTGGATGTCTTTTCTGACGGAATTCCGCTCAAGCTTGGCTTGCATACACACGGTCACACAAAAGTTCTCGGAGCTTTCGACCACCAAGAACGCGGTGACGTACAACACTACGACGAGCCGAGAAAATGAAGTTCGATGCTTCCGAGCATGCGTCGGAATTTTGGGAGCCGGAATTGCTACAGACGATCTGAATTTTTTTTTTTTTTCGTCAGAAAAATTGAGAACCAGCTCTCGAACTTCAGCAAAAGTCCGATGAAGCCTACACTCGATCGGAATTTCCGACAAAAAGCTCACATCGGACTTTTGCTGGCGGAAGTTTCCGACCGTGTGTACGCGGCATTACAATTGAAGGTCCCTATCTCGCATACTAGGGCTGATGTGGACCGGAGCCAATTATCCCGAACAGTAAGGATGAGCTCCGGCGTTTTCGCATTGAACACGTGCAGAGCCCGCCAGGAAGTGTGCACGGCGCTGCACTAAGAACAGCCCAGGGAGACATTTCTCGATCCCTGCAGCCGAGCATCGGGAAATGTCTCCCTGGCTGTGATTAGCACAGCGCCGTGCACACTTCCTGGCGGGCTCTGCACGTGTTCTATGCGAACACGCCAGAGCTCATCCTTACCGAACAGCATGTCCCCATGCAAAGAATGTCCTGATTGGGGATTCCGACCTATTTCAATTTAGAACTAATAAAAGGGGTGTGTGGGTTTTTTTTTTTTTTTTTTTTTTTTTTTTTTTTAAACCACCTCCAGCCCAGGCCGAATCTGGCAGTCCTCTTTTACATGTAAAAAAAAAAAAACATTTTTCTGCTTGAAAATTACTGGAACTCCCAAATATATATATTATATATATATATTTTTTTTTTTTTTTTGCAGAGACCCTAGGCAATAAAATTGTAGTCGTTGTAACTTTTTATGTCAAATGGTATTTGGGCAGCAATTTTTCAAATGCCTTTTTATAACTATCATGAATAAAATAAAATAAAAACAACACTAAAGTTAGCCCAATTTTGTAAAAAATATATAAAAAAATCGGACTAACTTTAGTGTGGTCTGTTTTCTTCCTATATTTTTTATTTTTTTGTATATGGTGAAAGATGACATTACACTGAGTAAATGGATACCTAACATGTCACGCTTGAAAATTGGGCACACTCGTGGAATGGCACCAAACTTCGGCAATTAAAAATCTCCATAGCGGCGTTTTAAAGTGTTTGTTTTTTATTTTATTTTTTAAATAACGGATTACCAGTTTAGATTTAGGCCCCTTTCACACTGGGGCGTTATTCGAGCGTTTTTCAGGCGCTTTGGCGTTAAAAAAAAAAAAAAAAGCCTGTAAAGCGCCTGAAAGAAGCCTCGTCCGTTGAAAAGGCTCTTTACTGAGATCGGTGTAGCGGTGTGTCAGACTGTTATCCTGCTGGACGTCATATGATGCCCAGTCAGGATAACTGAACCACTGCCCGGCTGTCATTTTGCTATAGGCCGGGTGGGAAGTGGTTAAATAAAAAAAAAACTGTCACCTGGACTGTTAGTGGGTCATGAGGACAGGAGTTCAGAACCACTGGCTTAGAACAACTGTTGCCCGTGGTCTTACCCTCACCTCTGATCCCCTCACTCACCACTCTCCTTCTCCAGTCCACCTTGTTGTCCTGATGACATATGTTCCTCAAGCCGTGTACATTACAGAGCAGTCTTCTCTTGCATAATATAATTTCCTGTTATTGCTGTTCTTCTGGTCATGGAGAAATCTGTAAAACAATATATGTAATATCCTTGATAATATCCTTGATGTTAATGATAAAAACCGCTTGTACTCCCATGCTCCAAACAAATTTTAATCCATCCTGACACCTAGCCCTGCTGCCACCCAGCCCTCCTGATGCCCCAACAACGTGCCCTCCTGACACCAAGCCCTACCTACACCCAGCTCTCCTGACACCCAGCCCTCCTGATGCCCCAGCACTATGTCCTCCTGACACCCAGGCCTTCTGCTGACACGAGCCCTCCAGCTGACACCCAGCCCTCCTGATGCCCCAACAACGTGCCCTCCTGACACCAAGCCCTACCTACACCCAGCTCTCCTGACACCCAGCCCTCCTGATGCCCCAGCACTATGTCCTCCTGACACCCAGGCCTTCTGCTGACACGAGCCCTCCAGCTGACACCCAGCCCTCCTGATGCCCCAACAACGTGCCCTCCTGACACCAAGCCCTACCTACACCCAGCTCTCCTGACACCCAGCCCTCCTGACACCCAGGCCTTGTGCTGACACGAGCCCTCCAGCTGACACCCAGCCCTCCTGCTGACACCTAGCCCACCTGATGCCCCAGCACCATACCCTCCTGACACCCCAGCCCCTCCTGACCATCCAGTACCATTCACTTCTGACCCCCCCAATACCATACCCTTCTGACACCCAGTACCATTCCCTCCTTACATCCCAGCCCTCCTGATCCCCCAGGTACCGTTCCCTCCTGACCCCCCCCCCCCCCCTAATATCTTACCATCCTGACCCCCCCCTCGTGTCATGCCCTCTTGACACCCCAGCTGTCCTGATCCCCCCCCCCCCTGTACTGTACCCTCCTGACTTTCCAGTACGTGCTCTCCTGACCCCCCAGTACCGTGTCCTCTTCACCCCCCTGCACTGTGCCCTCTGTTCCCCCCAGTACCGTGCCCCTCCTGACCCCAGCCACTACATCCTACTTACCTCTGTACACTGCCCTACATACTACAGACCTCTGTATACTGCCCTACATGCTACAGACCCCTGTACACTGCCCTCTATTCTACTGACCTCTGTACCCTGCCCTATATGCTACTAATCTCTGTACACTGCCCTGCATGCTACTGCCCTCTGTACCCTGCCCTATATGCAGGGCCGTCTTTAATATGGTTTGGGCCCAGGGCAAACATTTTTTTTTGGGCCCCCCTCCAGCTTATTTTGGGCCTGGCTGGTTCACATGTATGTTTTGGCGGTCCTCATTTGTGCAGGTACAGCAGCCCATTGATTTGAATGGGCTGCCATGCCTTTGTTTCCTGCAGAAAAAGGTGCATTCAGCATTTTAAAAATACAGCTGCCTTGAAATCCATTCTGCTTTTGCACCATGCTACTTACCTGCAGTTCTTGCACACACAAACGCACTGTGTTTTTAAAAGCGTGACCTAAACATCTAAAAATGCAGCAAGCTTGACAGTGCGGGAACTGCAGATAAGTCACAGCAGACAGCAGAATGGACAGACAGTGCTGTATTTCAGTGCTTGATGGGCATAGGCGTGCCGTGTGCGCAGCCTATTACATGAGGCATGCGCTTTTCTTTGCAGGAAACGCAGGCATGGCGGCCCATTCAATGAATGGGCTGCTGTGCCTGCACAAATGTGGGCCGCCAAAACACATACATGTGAACCAGCCAGGCCCAAAATAAGCCCATCAAGCAGTTAAATACAGATAGTAATGTCATCTGCTCTGAGGCTTTACTCAGCCTGGACTGCAGGTCTGGTCTGTTATTTAAAAAGTTCCTCTATTTTACACATGGCATGGCATGGGGTCCCATGGTGCTAAAGCAGAATGGACAGACGGTGCTGTGACCCCATGCCATGCCATGTGTAAAATAGAGGAACTTTTTAAAACACTGACCAGACCTGCAGTGAATCATCAAATATTATAAAGACTTTGGGCACACTCTACAGAAAACTTCAATTTATAATATAGATTAGCAAACAGTGACATACCTTGAGGAGCAGGACATGAAGAAGTCAGCCTCAGGAAGAGCAAACTGGGGATGTTATAAAATCACATTCTAATTCACTTTTATATGCAAGCAGCACCCAGTGGCAGGAAAGGAGAAGTGCGCATCTAAAGGGAAGCCAGGGGTGCTGTACATTTTAAAACACTGGGAAGGGAAGCAGTACTGTCACTGGCTGCGTGCCGCTGATGATTTTCAGCCTGATTTGTGGGCAGCACAGGGGCTTAACGGGAGGCAGGGCCGCCATCAGGAATTATGGGGCCACTTACACAGCTTCAGGCATGGGCCCCCTGGAGCAGAGAACCGGGATGGGGGGTGCTGCCGCCTGAAATTAATAAAGCAGGGGGGGGGGGGCTGCCGCAAATTTAGAAGCGGGGGGCCATTTACAAAAAAAGAAATAAAGAAAGAAATAAGGAAAAATATATATAAAAAAGGGGTGTAGCCATCCGGGGCCCTGGGGACCTCTGGGCCCTTTAATAAAAAGAAAAAAAGAAATAAAAAATATATATAAAAAATATATTTTAAAAAGGGGGTTGCCATCTGGGGCCCTGGGGACCTCTGGGCCCTTTAATATTTTTTTTTTTAATAAAAATATATTACAAAAAAAAGGGGGTTGCCATCCGGGACCTCTGGGCCCTTTAATAAAAAATATATATAAAGAAACATTTATAAAAAAAGGGGGGGTTGCCACCCAGGGCCCTGGGGACCTCTGGGCCCTTAAATAAAAAATAAATAAAAAAATATACAAACAAAAATAAAAAAATAAACATTTATAAAAAAAATAAAGGGTGTTTGCCACATGGGGCCCTGGGGAACTCTGAGCCCTTTAATAAAAAAAAATAATATATATATATATATATATATATATCCCCAGGGCCCCGGATGGCAACCCCCCTTATTTTTTCTAAAAAACATTTTTTTTATATATTTTATTTCTTTTTTTTCTTTTTATATATATATATATATATATATATATATAAAAAGAAAAAAAAGAAATAAAATATATAAAAAAAATGTTTTTTATAAAAAACATTTTTTTTATATATTTTATTTCTTTTTTTTCTTTTTATATATATATATATATATATATATATATATATATAAAAAGAAAAAAAAGAAATAAAATATATAAAAAAAATGTTTTTTATAAAAAACATTTTTTTTATATATTTTATTTCTTTTTTTTCTTTTTATATATATATATATATATATATATAAAAAGAAAAAAAAGAAATAAAATATATAAAAAAAATGTTTTTTATAAAAAATAAGGGGGGTTGCCATCTGGGGCCCTGGGGACCCCTCGGTCCTATAATAATAATAATAATAAACATTTATATATATATATATATATATATATATATATATATATATATATATATATATATATATATATATATTTATATATTTATGTATATATAAATAAAAATATTTTTTTTATAAAAAAAGGGGGGTTGTCATCCGGGGCCCTGGGGAACTATGGGCCCCTGGGGACCCCCAGACCTCTAAAAAAAAAATTGTCCCTTTAATAAAAAATAAAATAAAAATATATTAAAAAATTGTCCGTTTAATAAAAAAAAAAAAATTTTTTTTTTATTTAAAAATAAATAAAAAAGGGAGGGTTGCCATCTGGGGCCCTGGGGTCCTCCGGGCCCCTGGGGGCCTCCGGACCCCTAAAAAAAAAAAAAAAATTTTTTTTTTTTTTTTTCAAAGGGGGTTGCTTTGGGCCCCCAACAGTGACAGGGCCCAGGGCACCTGCCCCATTTGCCCTGCGGTAAAGACGGCCCTGCCTATATGCTACTAATCTCTGTACACTGCCCTGCATGCTACTGCCCTCTGTACGCTTCCCTACATCCTACTGACCTCTGTACGCTGCCCTATATGCTACTAACCTCTGTACACTGCCCTGCATGCTACTGCCCTCTGTACGCTTCCCTACATCCTACTGACCTCTGTACCCTGCCCTATATGCTACTAATCTCTTTACACTGCCCTGCATGCTACTGCCCTCTGTACCCTGCCCTATATGCTACTAATCTCTGTACACTGCCCTGCATGCTACTGCCCTCTGTATGCTGCCCTACATGCTACTGACCTCTGTACATTGCGCTACATTTTACTGACCTCTGTACACTGCCCTACATCCTACTGACCTCTGTACACTGCCCTACATCCTACTGACCTCTGTACACTGCCCTACATACTGCTGACTTCTGTGCACTGCCCTACATCCTACTAACCTCTGTACACTGCTTAACATACTACTGAGCTCTTGTACACTGCCCTACCTCCTACTGACCTCTGTACGCTGCTCAACATACTACTGACCTCTGTACACTGCCCTACCTCCTACTGACCTCTGTACACTGCCCTACCTCCTACTGACCTCTGTACACTGCCCTACATCCTACTGACCTCTGTACACTGCCCTACATCCTACTGACCTCTATACACTGCCCTACCTCCTACTGACCTCTGTACACTGCCCTACATCCTACTGACCTCTGTACACTGCCCTACATCCTACTGACCTCTGTACACTGCCCTACATCCTACTGACCTCTATACACTGCCCTACATCCTACTGACCTCTGTACACTTCCCTACATCCTACTGACCTCTGTACGCTGCCCAACATACTACTGAATTCTGTACACTGCCCTACATCCTACTGACCTCTGTACGCTGCTCAACATACTACTGACCTCTGTACACTGCCCTACCTCCTACTGACCTCTGTATAATGCCCTACCTCCTACTGACCTCTGTACACTGTCCTACATACTGCTGACCTCTGTGCACTGCCCTACATCCTACTAACCTCTGTACACTGCCCTACATCCTACTGACCTCTGCACACTGCCCTGCATCCTACTGACCTCTGTACACTGCTTAACATACTACTGAGCTATGATCACTGCCCTACATTCTACTGACCTCTGTACACGGCCCTACATACTACTAAAAGTAAATGCAGAGTTTCTCACTGAAACAATTTTTTAAGGTAGGCCAAGTGTATATTTTTAAAGTGACTTTAGTTCTAGCCGATTTTTCCAGGTTTTCTTCATGCTGTCTTTGCTTTTTATTGGGGGCTTGCTAGAAAAAAAAAACGGAGTGGGGCGCTGCCCCCCGGTGATCTTTGATCTCTTCAATGTTGTCCAGATAGATCTACTTACCTCTGTGCACTGCCCTACACGCTACAGACCTCTGTACACTGCCCTCTATTCTACTGACTGACCTCTGTACACTTCCCTACATCCTACTGACCTCAGTACGCTGCCCTATATGCTACTGCCCTCTGTACGCTGCCCTGCATGGTACTGACCTCTGTACACTGCCCTACCTACTACTGAACTTTGTACACTGCCCTACATATTACTGACCTCTGTACAGGCATACCCCACTTTTAAGTACACAATGGGACCAGAGCATGTATGTAAAACGAAAATGTACTTAAAGTGAAACAATACCTTTTTTCACTTCTAGGGTGTAGTGAGGGGTCAGGGGCTGTAGTGGGGGTGTCAGGAGCTGTAGTTGAGGTCTCAGGGGCTGTAGTGGGGGTGTCAGGAGCTGTAGTTGAGGTCTCAGGGGCTGTAGTGGGGGTGTCAGGGGAACACTGGAACATGGCGGGCTATGCTCTCGGAGATTCAGCTCCTTCTACTGCGGCTGCAAAATGTCTGTACAGTACTTGTAAGGCACTTTACATACACTCGCAGGTATGTCCTTACTCGCGAGTAGACATGTGCACAGATTTTTTTTTCGTTTTTTTTTGTTCCATTTCGTATCGTTCCGTAGGTTCGTTCCTGTTCGTTTTTCGTAAGACGTCCGTTTTCCTGTTCGTTCCCGTTCGTTTTTCGTACGACGCGAATTTTTCGTATTCCGATCGTTTCGTATTTTGGTTACCGTTTTATTTTCGTACATGCGGGATGGTTCGTTATTCTGTTTAATTCATGTTCGTTACTTGTTAGACAATAATTTTCGTGAATTTTCGTCATTTTGTACTTTCGTAAATATATCGCGGGATTCGCGGCACTTTCAACACGCGGCTCATCCATATTAACTATTGTTAAGCCCCATACACTTGGTCAGACTTTTTTAACAACAAACATAAAAACGATCGTTTTACCGAACGTTCGTTCGTTTTTAAATTCCATCAGAAAACCATTTTTGGGTTCAAAAGTCTGGCCAACTGATCTCCCTTCAGATGAAAATCCACAGAAAAGTTTATTTGGCTCTACTGTACTACTCAGCACAAAAGAGAAGCTGCTTCACTAACTAACTACACTCACTGTCCATTCAAAAAAACGAAAATGACATCTTATAACAAAAGATTTGCATTCTGTATTTTGAAACCAAATTACGAACAGAAAAAAGGAATTCAGAATACAGAATACAAATCTTTTGTTATAAGATGTCATATGAACATACAAACAGAAAAAGGATTCAAACAAAATACAGAATGAAAATCTTTTGTTAGATGTCATATGAACATACGACTGAAAGTCAAAATACAAACAGAACAAGGATTCAAACAAAATACAGAATGCAAGTCTTGTGTTATAGATGTCATATTCGTTCTTTTGCCGTTTTCGTTTTGTCGTATTTTCGTTGGATCGTTCGTTCGTATTTGCAGTTGTTCGTTATGCGACTCATTCGTAATCCCGTCGTTTTCGTATTTTGGTGCTTAAATTTTTCCGTATGTACACATTATTCTGCGGGTACGAAAATAACATTCGTACAAACGGGAATGCACATATCTACTCGCGAGTGTATGTAAAGTGAGTGTACTTAAAGCGTGGTATACCTGTACACTGCCCTACATATTACTGATCTCTGTATACTGCCCTACATATTACTGATCTCTGTACACTGCTCTACATCCTACTGAACTTTGTACACTGCTCAACATACTACTGACCTCTGTACACTGCCCTACATCCTACTAACCTCTGTACACTGCTCAACGTCCATATTTTTTAAAGTGACATTAGTTTTAGCCAATTTTTCCAGGTTTTCTGGTGCACCCCGATGATCTTTGATCTCTTTAATGTTGTCCAGGTAGATCTCTATCTCTCTTGATCTCTATCTCTCAAAATGTTGTCTACCCCTGCTCTACCCCATACCAAATGTGGCAATGCAAGGAAAATGTCCACTTCTGTTGGCCACAGTCCAGCCCCCCTTAAGTCTGAAGGACAATAAACTGGCTCTTTGTTTAGAAAGTTTGGAGACCCCCGCTCTAGTGTATAGTGGAAAACTATGCTGCTCTAATTTTCAGTGTTTTGCCTCCAGATGTTCATTTTGCAGCAGGCAAAATTTCTGTCTGCAGATGCCTAGTCTCCCACAAGACTCACTGATTGTCTTGGACATGCTCCAAGGGCTTCACCCTTGTGCACACTGAATTTTTGAATGCAGGAATAGTATACTAAATCATAATTTTGTTTTCTTGAATGCATCCATGTGCATGAGGCCTTAAGAAACTTGCATCACTCTGTGCTATGGCCGCATTCAGGGCCGGGACAAGCGGTGGGCAGAAGGGACGGCTGCCCCGGGCACTTTGGTATCAAGTCAGATGGATGGGGGGGCACCACAATGAGGTTGGGGGGGAGGGGATTTGTGTTGAGAGGGGGAATTTGGCAAGGGATAAGTATTGATCTAGCACACCTCCCTAAATTTCCCCTCCTAGGAGTGGTGATTTGAAGGGGATTTGTGTTGGGAGGGGGAATGGTGGAAGATGATTTGTGCTAGGATTGGACTTTTTTTGGGGGGTTTGTGCTAAGAAAAAGGTGGATGAGGGGATTTGTGCTAGGAGGGATGATTGGAAGTATTTGTACTAAGAGGTGGGAATTTTTTTCAGGGGGTGGGGTGGATTTTTGCTGGGGTCATATGGGGAATGAGAGGATTTGAAGCGGGGGGTGCCGCCGCCGCAAATTCAGGTCGGGGTGGTTGGGTGCTGACCAACCAAAAAAAATAGGGGGGTTGCCCTGGGGACCTCTGGGCCCCTTACAAAGAAAAAAAAGAAATAAAAAAAATATATTATAAAAAAAAAGGGGGGTAGGCATCCGGGGCCTTGGGGACCTCTGGGCCATTTAATAAAAAGAAAATAGAAATAAAAAAAATATATATATATGTATATATATTTAAAAAAAAAGGGGGGGTTGCTATCTGGGGCCATGGGGACCTCTGGGCCCTTTAATAAAAAAAAAAAAAATAGAAAATAAAAAAAATATATATATATTTAAAAAAAAATTTTTTTTTTATATAAAAAAATTATATATTTTTTTTAAAAAAGGGGGAGGTTGCTATGTAGGGCCCTGGGGACCTCCGGCCCCCTTACAAAAAAATAAAAGTTAAAAATGGGGGTTGCCATCCGGGCGTACTGCCTGTACCCCCCAGATGGCGGCCCTGCATGTTACAACAATTATGGCTATGGGGCTGCTGGCCTCAGCTGTTTGCACACAACTTGTACAGGGGACCTCTTCAGGAAAACCTTCACCAAGTACTTGAAGGACATGCTTCGGTAGGTCCCCAAGTCAAAACCACCTGGTTTTGACTTAAACAGACCATAGCATGCCTTGCCTCTGTTAGGGTGCGTTCATCCCGAGAGGGTGGGGGGGCTCGGGCATTGAGACTCGGCCTCTTCGGTGGTTGGTCCTATTCTGTGCCCCTTGTGTGCTTTTTTTTGTGTGCTGTGATTTAACGGCTTGTTCACAGGTGATCAACTAACCTCCATATAAAAAAAAAAAATTGTGCATGGGACCGGCGCCCGGCGGGGAACACAGCTATTGAAATGAAAGCTGTTCCCTGCGCGCTGATCAACCAGGCGGCAGCGTCTCTCCTCTCTTTTCTCCTTCCCTACTATCGTTCCGAGTCCGACAAACCCAGGCTGCCGGCGGTGCCCCACCCCGCCCCCAGGCAGTCCACACGCCAGCCCTCAAAATCCACTTGCAAAATGCGAGCAGGCAAGTGGATTTTTTGAGGGCTGTATATATATATGCGCACCGATACCACATCAGCTTACACTACTGTGCTCCTCAACTTTCCAAACATGCATAATTTTGCACTAACACCACAACAATGTACACTTTTGTAGTCTCCAACATTGCAGCAACATGCACTTTCACATTTAACTGCTAATTAAAGGTTGTAAAGGTACATTTAAAAAATAAAATAACAAACATGTCTTTACTTACCTACTCTGTACAACGAATCGATCAGAGCTGGCAGAAACCTCCTCTTTTGGGTCCCCCACCGGCGTTCCTGGCCCCTCCTCTCTGGCTAGTGCCCCCATGGCAAGCCGCTTCCCATTTGAGCACTCATTCGTGTTTGCACCCAAGTCCCTCGGCTGCGTCCATTGACACAGACAGTGGGACTCGGCCCCACTTCCTCGTCACTGGCTTTGATTGACAGCACTGAGAGCCAATGGCTGAAAATAAAGAAAACTCTTTGAATGAGAAGGTGTGTCCAAACTTTTGGTCTGTACTGTATGTGTGTGTATATATATATATATATATATATATATATGTGTGTAGTGCCCACCCCAAATCCAGGGGCGCTATTTCAAATTTAAGGGATGTCTCGGTCAGTACTTAGGCCCAGGCCTGTTTGATTGATACAAATTTGCCTCTGCTCTGGCTGTGATACTATCTGGTAGATTGCCTTGTTGCCTGCAGGTGGCGTTATCATCTCAGGCTTATGTTGGAACGCAGATGTACCATGGTGTATTGGGTGTCCCTTCTCGGCAGCGGTGCAGTGGGAGTGGTGACCCTGCTGTGCATGCTGGGGAGGGGTTTTTAAGGAGCAGATGACGTTTTATTGGGGTCTTCGCCTCGTAGCCCTCCTGGCGTGAGGTGCATGTGTGTGATCCTGACCTCGCGGCCACGTTGGCCTGGGGTGGCTTCGCTGTTGAGTAGGCCCAGCTATGCTGGCTGGGGCCTGAAATCCTAAAAGGGGATCCTAAGCTGTCTGTCCGCAAGGGAGGAAGCTGTCTTAATGAAGGAAACCGGGGGAGGACCTGCCCTGGAGGAGACCAGCAAAGTGCTAGTGTCTCAGGTGAGGCCTGGTGACCTAATTAAGGAGGGATCCACTATATTAAAATCCCTGCAGTCTGGTGGTTCCAGCTTAAAGGCCTTCCTGCTGCAAGGCTGGAGGTTCAGGACTTTGCAATCCTGTGGCAGAGACCAAGTTCATCCAAAAGGTCTGTGGCAGAGACCAAGTTCATCCGAATGGTCTGTGGCAGAGACCGTCTGAACATTAGTCCGTGCATCATCCCGGCTGCTAGGCCATGTGAGAGGGGACTATCCGGGTGAGCAATACCCACTCAATAGTTGCGAGTGGAGACTGATTGACTAATTTTGAGCATTCTGTACCGCGTACCTGAACCTTCCCCTGTTCTTCTCCTCACTTCTACTCTCTCTTGTTCAAGTTACCCTGCAGAGAAAATAAAACCCGACTGTTGAAGGTTTTCTGTCTGGACATTGCATTTATTATAGACTTCCATACCCTGACAACGAAGCTTAAAAGGTAACGTGCAATCCCAAAATCTAAACCAGCAGCTCCTACGGGGGTAGTGCTACACGTGGGGGTAGTGCTACATATATATATATATATATATATATATATGTAGCATTACCCCCGGAGGAGCTGCTGGATTTTTGGGCGGCACATTACCTCATGGCTCCCCCGAATTCCTAGGGGTGAATGATGCGTATTGCATTTAGTAGAAGTAAAGGAATGTCCAGACAGGTGCTCTTTGCTGTGCTCTTTGTTACCCAGCCGGGTAAAAACAGTATACTTGTGGTGAGGAAAGTAAAGTTGAAGAAGATAGGAGAATAGCAGATTCAGGCGTGATGTAAGGGAAACAGTCCTGCTCCCAAACGTAACCCTTCTTTGCGCCACCCCCGCCGGAGTGGGCCCAGCGTACCCGGACAGGCCTCTCTCACTGACCTGGCAGCCAGAGTATCACTCGGACAATTGTAGGATAAAGTCTCTGCCACAGACCCTCCTTGGTGAACTTGAGAAAGAGTCTCTGCCACAGACTCCCCACGGTGAGCCTCAGAAAGACACCTCTGCCACAGGCCCTCTCTGGATTGAATTCTTGGAGATATCCCTCCTTAGATGAATTACGCCTGGATCTCCTTCAACTTGTCGCCCAGGTACCGACTGACAGGTGATCAATCCCTCAGTGTGCGGCTACCTTGATCCCCGGTGGTTTGTCCAGGCCCTTTTGGACCGCCTGCCTCTCAATGGCGCTCCTCAGACTGACTCCCCACCGAACAGCAGTACAGCTTGGGATCCTGAAAGGTGGGAACCCAGTCACTCACTGGGTCCCCGTCGCTGTTCAGATGCTCCCGGTCAGCATGGTCCCGGAACCAGGAACACCGCGTGGCCCCCCGGCCCGGTAGGCCATAACACTGGGGCGCCGTGATGTGGCCACCCTAAAGGTGGGTGCCACACTGGACGAAGAAGACCCAGAACCAATGGCGTCTGCCTCATAAATACTATATATATATTCGCCAGCACACCAGGGATCATCTTAAAAAAACGTCCAAAAATGTAATGCATATCTATTGATCCAAAAGAGCAACGTTTCGAGGCCACGCAGGACCTCTTCGTCAGGCAAAAGACCTGACGAAGAGGTCCTGCGTGGCCTCGAAACGTTGCTCTTTTGATTTACTTTCCGGTTCCCAGCCGGTGATCGTTTCAGCACCCTTTTACTTCTTGGCCATTTCGCCGGAAGGTGTGCAATCGGAATATTTTTGAGTTGCCTCATAAATACCCCTCCCCAGCATGCACAGCGAAGACAAACCCTCCTGATTGGCTGCTGTGAAAGAGCACCCAAACCTTGACTCCACTGCTGCCACCTGCAGCCCCGGGGCTGGAAGAACACCCCAGCACAACAGAATAAGCCTACAGTACAGACAAGCTGAGACAGAGACCCTGTTTTGCATTTAACAATCGGGATCAGAGCCTAACTACACTCTGATCTACCCTTAAATTTAACTAGCACCAGTACTATAAAGTACACAGGCACTACATATATATACATATAAACATTTATAGTAAAGACCTGTTTTAATTGTCTAAATTTTTAAGACAAAAGTTGCCCCCCCCCATGGGAGGGTACCTGAACTGACTTTACTTGGCATGTACACTGCAGTGAAAGGGTTAACCCCCCCCCCCTCCCATTACATTGCCATCCTGTGTTTCCGCGTAGGGTTGCCACATCATCCCTTTAATCCAAGACACATAATAATTGCACAGGTTTTGAGGCTGATTTAATGCAGGTAAGGCACTACATGAGTTTCCACCTGAATCAGCCACAGAACCTGTGTAATTAATGTGTGTCTTGGATTTAAGGGATGATGTGGCAACACTAGATTTTCCGGACATTGCACAGTGTTCTGCAATCCTGGGATGGTGTCACTGTGATGGTGGGGGAGGGTGTGTCAGGTACAGGATGTTTTTATATATTTTTGCACCCATCAGAGTCGGTACTACACTTGGTAATCAGAAGAGCCGACGACCAGATCCAGAGACAATATGGCTTCAGTTGGTCTCCCCATCCTCCTGGCTCTCATCCTCTGCACAGTGTGTACTGGAACAATAGTCCCTTCTTCAGGTCAGTGGCATCAGTGTATAGTTTATAGCATATCTTCAGTAAGGTATGACTTTGACATTAAGGCTTCATGCATGGACATTTAATAACTTCCTTGTCCGCAAGCATAACATCTCAGGTGCTTTCCTGCGGCCAAATAACCCCCATGCAGCTGCAGCATATTTCCATAGCTGTCCCTGATTTCTAGGGACTGTCCCTGATTTCTAGGGACTGTCCCTGATTTGGAGCAATGTCGCTCTTTCCTCCTCACCTGTCCCTCATTTTGGTCTGATCTATATAGATGTATATAAAATGCACTTTTTTTTCTATCAAAAAGTGTTTTTCAGCTTAAAATCTTTCATCTGATTTATAAATTGCTGAATTTGTAAATTTCAAAAGCCAAAATAAAGGAATAGTAGAGGTAAAAAAAGCACTTGACGGTTGAACTAATCTTGTTTTTTTGTACAATTCACCTTTAAGGGGGCATGGCAAGGGGGCGTGTCCTATGCCTGCATACTTTTGCTGATAGGTGTCCCTCATTCCCATTTCAAAAAGTTGGGAGGTGTGTATTTCCGTGATTGCGAAAGTGTTACATTTTGAGAAATACATTATGGGCTAGATTCACAGAGAGATACGACGGTGTATCTCCTGATACACCGTCGTATCTCTGACTTAGGCCTGTCGTATCTATGCGACTGATTCATAGTTCAAATCAAATCAGTTACGCATAGATATGCCTAAGATCCGACAGGTGTAACTGTGTTAACTACATTTTAAAAATGGCCGCGGGGGGCGTTCTCGCTGATTTACATTGAGAAATATGTAAATCAGCGAGATACGGCAATTCACGAACTTACGCGGACCCGACGCAGTGTTGTTACGACGTTTCCGTAGCGGTTTTCCCGGCGTATACTTACCCCTGCTTCTATGAGGCGCAGCCAATGTTAAGTATAGCCATCGTTCCCGCGTCGATTTTGATTTTTTTTTACGTAAGTCGTTCTCGAATACGGATGGACGTCATTTACGTAAGCGTCGAAACCACTGACGTTCTAGCAACGTCAGTGGGAGCAATGCATTCCGGGAAATTTCGCGGACGGCGCATGCTCATTTAAATCGGCGCGGGAACGCACCTGATTTAAATAGTACACTCCCCCTAGCCGCGGAATTTGAATTCCGCCGGGGGATTTACGATCCGCCGCTGCAAGTTTGGAGGTAAGTGTGTTGTGAATTACCCACTTGCCTCTCAAACTTGCGGCAGCGGATCTTAAATCACATAGATCACGCGGATCTAAAGATCCGCTGATCTATGTGAATCTAGCCCTATATGTGCATACATGAGTAAATACCAATGCAAAAGCGATTGACATTCATACAAGTACGGCCAAGTCCAGCCAATCACTTGTATTACTGGCTGTACACAAAATACCTGCTCCTCCCCAGGCACAGGAATTTGCCAGGACTTTTTAGGCTTGAGGACACAGGAGCTATTAAAAGTGTGTGGGCTAGATTCAGCAACGAATTTACGCCGGCGTACCTATAGGTACGCCACGTAAATTCAAAGCTGCGCCGGCGTATCTTCTTTCTGTATTCAGAAAGCAAGATACGCCGAAATTAGGCTAAGATCCGACTGGCGTAAGTCTCTTACGCCGTCGTATCTTAGGGGCATATTTACGCTGGCCACTAGGTGGCGCTGCCGTCGATTTCAGCGTAGAATACGCAAATTACCTGGATACGCCGATTCAGAAACGTACGTGCGCCCGACGCATTTTTTTCATCGTTTACGTTAGGCGTACGCAATGTTAAGTATGGACGTCGTTCTCACGTCAAATTTTTTAATTTTTAACGTTGTTTGCGTAAGTCGTTCGCGAATAGGGCTGTACGTAAGTGACGTTCACGTCTAAAGCATTGACAATTTGCGGCGGAATTTCGAGCATGCACACTGGGATTCTTTTACGAACGGCGCATGCGCCGTTCGTAAAAAACGCCAAATACGTGGGCTCACACTAAATTTGAATAAAACACGCCCACATCATCCAAATTTGAATTAGGCGGGCTTACGCCGGAGCACATATGTTACGCCGCCGTAACTTAGGGCGCAAGTTCTTTTAGAATACGGAACTTGCGCCCTAATTTACGGCGGCGTAACGTTACGCCCGCACAAGATTACGCAGGGCTACCTGAATCTAACCCTGTGTGTGCATGAGGCTACCACTTAAGGAACGGCTCACATACATATACGTCGGTACTTTAAAGATGGATATCTCGGTAACGGCAGCTTAGATATCCATCTTTCCTGTGAGCGGTCCTGTTAACGATAACGGTGGTCTCCGCGGCGGATTCACCGCAAGATCACCGTTATCGGCGGTGGGAGAGGGCCCCCCCCTTCCGCCGCTCTACCGCGCCCTCCACCGCTTACCGGAGCCGCATTTTAGTCTAAATATGAGATTTGAGGTCTTTTTGACCTCACACTTCTTTGGGAACTAATCACATCTATGTGGATAAAATATAGGGCTGTGGAAATTTAAGCTTTATTCTTTGATTAATCGTACATTTTTTTGATCAATCAAAATTCTTGATCGGTACTAGTGGTGCAACGGATCGTAAATGATCCGTGATCCGAACAGGTCACCATATGTGGATCGGCACACCACATGATCCGCTGCTGCCTCGGCCTAGCTCCCGGAGCGGCGGCCATCTTAGTCCGCCTGGCGGCGGCCTAAGTGAGCCTAGAGTGGCGCGCTGACGTCATCACCCGTCCTCAACTGCTCGTGTTCGGCCGGCTTCTCTGGTAAGACTAAGCAAGCACTAATCTTCCTATACAGTGGGTGAGATGTGGACCATATTACAGTGGGGGAGATGTCTGTGGATATTACAGTGGGGGAGATGTCTGTGGATATTACAGTGGGGAGATGTCTGTGGATATTACAGTGGGGGAGATGTCTGTGGATATTACAGTGGGGGGATGTCTGTGGATATTACAGTGGGGAGATGTCTGTGGATATTACAGTGGGGGAGATGTCTGTGGATATTACAGTGGGGGAGATGTCTGTGGATATTACAGTGGGGGAGATGTCTGTGGATATTACAGTGGGGGAGATGTCTGTGGATATTACAGTGGTGGAGATGTCTTTGGATATTACAGTGGTGGAGATGTCTGTGGATATTACAGTGGGGGAGATGTCTGTGGATATTACGGTGGGGGAGATGTCTATGGGTATTACAGAGGGGGAGATTGTGGGTATTACAGTGGGGGAGATGTCTGTGGATATTTCAGAGGGGGAGATTGTGTATATTACAGTGGGGAGATGTCTGTGGATATTACAGTGGGGGAGATGTCTGTGGATATTACAGTGGGAAGATGTCTGTGGATATTACGGTGGGGGAGATGTCTGTGGATATTACAGTGGGGAGATGTCTGTGGATATTACAGTGGGGAGATGTCTGTGGATATTACAGTGGGGAGATGTCTGTGGATATTACAGTGGGGAGATGTATGTGGATATTACAGTGGGGGAGATGTCTGTGGATATTACAGTGGGGAGATGTCTGTGGATATTACAGTGGGGAGATGTCTGTGGATATTACAGTGGGGAGATGTCTGTGGATATTACAGTGGGGAGATGTCTGTGGATATTACAGTGGGGGAGATGTCTGTGGATATTACAGTGGGGGAGATGTCTGTGGATATTACAGTGGGAAGATGTCTGTGGATATTACAGTGGGGGAGATGTCTGTGGATATTACAGTGGGGGAGATGTCTGTGGATATTACAGTGGGGAGATGTCTGTGGATATTACAGTGGGGGAGATGTCTGTGGATATTACAGTGGGGAGATGTATGTGAATATTACAGTGGGGGAGATGTCTGTGGATATTACAGTGGGGAGATGTCTGTGGATATTACAGTGGGGAGATGTCTGTGGATATTACAGTGGGGAGATGTCTGTGGATATTACAGTGGGGGAGATGTCTGTGGATATTACAGTGGGGGAGATGTCTGTGGATATTACAGTGGGGAGATGTCTGTGGATATTACAGTGGGGGAGATGTCTGTGGATATTACAGTGGGGAGATGTCTGTGGATATTACAGTGGGGGAGATGTCTGTGGATATTACAGTGGGGGAGATGTCTATGGATATTACAGTGGGGAGATGTCTGTGGATATTACAGTGGGGGAGATGTCTGTGGATATTACAGTGGGGGAGATGTCTGTGGATATTACAGTGGGGGAGATGTCTGTGGATATTACAGTGGGGAGATGTCTATGGATATTACAGTGAGGAGATGTCTGTGGATATTACAGTGGGGGAGATGTCTATGGTTATTACAGTGGGGAGATGTCTGTGGATATTACAGTGGGGAGATGTCTGTGGATATTACAGTGGGGGAGATGTCTGTGGATAGTACAGTGGGGGAGATGTCTGTGGATATTACAGTGGGGGAGATGTCTGTGGATATTACAGTGGGGAGATGTCTGTGGATATTACAGTGGGGGGAGATGTCTGTGGATATTACAGTGGGGAGATGTCTGTGGATATTACAGTGGGGGAGATGTCTGTGGATATTACAGTGGGGGAGATGTCTGTGGATATTACAGTGGGGGAGATGTCTGTGGATATTACAGTGGTGGAGATGTCTGTGGATATTACAGTGGTGGAGATGTCTGTGGATATTACAGTGGGGGAGATGTCTGTGGATATTACAGTGGTGGAGATGTCTGTGGATATTACAGTGGGGGAGATGTCTGTGGATATTACGGTGGGGGAGATGTCTATGGGTATTACAGAGGGGGAAATTGTGGATATTACAGTGGGGGAGATGTCTGTGGGTATTTCAGAGGGGGAGATTGTGGATATTACAGTGGATATTACAGTGGGGAGATGTCTGTGGATATTACGGTGGGGGAGATGTCTGTGGATATTACAGTGGGGGAGATGTCTGTGGATATTACAGTGGGGAGATATCTGTGGATATTACAGTGGGGGAGATGTCTGTGGATATTACAGTGGGGAGATGTATGTGGATATTACAGTGGGGGAGATGTCTGTGGATATTACAGTGGTGGAGATGTCTGTGGATATTACAGTGGGGGGAGATGTCTGTGGATATTACAGTGGGGGAGATGCCTATGGGTATTACAGAGGGCGAGATTGTGGATATTACAGTGGGGGAGATGTCTGTGGGTATTACAGAGGGGAAGATTGTGGATATTACGGTGGGGGAGATGTCTGTGGATATTACAGTGGGGAGATGTCTGTGGATATTACAGTGGGGGAGATGTCTGTGGATATTACAGTGGTGGAGATGTCTGTGGATATTACAGTGGGGGAGATGTCTGTGGATATTACAGTGGTGGAGATGTCTGTGGATATTACAGTGGGGGAGTTGTCTGTGGATATTACAGTGGGGAGATGTCTGTGGATATTACAGTGGGGAGATGTCTGTGGATATTACAGTGGGGGAGATGTCTGTGGATATTACAGTGGGGGGATGTCTGTGGATATTACAGTGGGGGGATGTCTGTGGATATTACAGTGGGGGGAGATGTCTGTGGATATTACAGTGGGGGGAGATGTCTGTGGATATTACAGTGGGGGGAGATGTCTGTGGATATTACAGTGGGGGAGATGTCTGTGGATATTACTGTGGGGGAGATGTCTGTGGATATTATAGCGGTGGAAATGTCTGTGGATATTACAGTGGGGGGGATGTCTGTGGATATTACAGTGGGGGGAGATGTCTGTGGATATTACAGTGGGGAGATGTCTGTGGATATTACAGTGGGGGGGATGTCTGTGGATATTACAGTGGGGGGAGATGTCTGTGGATATTACAGTGGGGGGGATGTCTGTGGATATTACAGTGGGGAGATGTCTGTGGATATTACTGTGGGGGAGATGTCTGTGGATATTACAGTGGGGAGATGTCTGTGGATATTACTGTGGGGGGATGTCTGTGGATATTACAGTGGGGGGGATGTCTGTGGATATTACAGTGGGGGGAGATGTCTGTGGATATTACAGTGGGGGGGATGTCTGTGGATATTACAGTGGGGAGATGTCTGTGGATATTACAGTGGGGGAGATGTCTGTGGATATTACAGTGGGGAGATGTCTGTGGATATTACAGTGGGGGAGATGTCTGTGAATATTACAGTGGGGACTATATATGGTGGTGATCCGAAAAAATGTATGTGCGTTATAATTAATCGAAATTAGTCGATTAATCGATTAAAAATAAATTAATTAATTAATCGAACACGAAAATTTTAATCAGTAACAGCCCTAATAATATATACAAAGGAGCCACCAAACGTCACATGTGAATACCCTCATCGAGTACAAGGGAACCCGGAACTAAAGGCCATCACAAATGGCGCCTACAGCCGCATACCTGCCCATAGAGCAATCACAGAATATCTCCCAAAGACATTTATCATAGCATGTCCAGGGAACCTACGTTGCGTATAGACCAAGTCAGCCCATATCCTGGCAAAGCCGATGTCCTGGAAAGCAGCCAAGCACACAGATGACATAAATAGAGCGCAGCCACTTTACCTGCCAAATGATTTGTAGGTTTAATCTGTGACTCCTGACATTTACACAACTCTGACAGCCCGGTTACTTGACTTTTCTCCAAAAAGTGAACTTATTTAGGTTAAAGTAAAAGGTTCACTCAATAGCCAGCAGAGCCTCTGTGGCCTAAACTTATATTGCCTTCTCCACTACGCCACTCTCCCGCCACAATCGGATATGAAAGTCCCTCGGCACTCCCACTGGTACAATATCCTGTTTATGTTGGGTACAATGTTGTCAGGGGGTCTCTGTTCTTTCTCCTCAGTCAGTGTATTTAGGTTTTTGTGCTGCCCTAGGCCTGACTAAACTTGTGCACTTCCTAATTTAAATATGACCCACCTCTTCCTGTCAAGGCCACACCCCTTGCTTTTTAAGACTCGCCCTAAAAAATTTGAGTGGGGACACTAGTTCTGAGGGCCTGGGGGAGGCAATGGATTCCCTTAATTTGCATAGATTTTCTCTCACTTCCTGTTTAGCTATGGGGGCAGGAAGTGAAGGGAAATCTCTGCAATGGGACAGGGATGGTAGAAAATAAACTGACAGGGGCCATAACCCTCCCTTACTCTATCCAAAATGAAAAAAAAAAGTGTTGCCTATAGTTCTACTTTAATTTTATGGAGAGGACTAAGAAGATATAACCATGCCAATGTTGCAGCAGAAAAAAATATAGCACAGTGAGGAAGGTTTGTGGTCCAGGATGATAGGACAGTCAAAATTAGAAGCAATGTGTCCCCCACCCACAGTTGCGGAATGCCGGCCGCCTGCACACCGGCCGCTTTATGGGGGCGCTAGACTAATTTGCCTCTCAGCCCAGTCAGTCCCATAAGACTGGCACTACATTAACAGTGTAGCGCAAGCCGACGGGGGCTCTTTCTGTGCCGCCCCCCTGCAAGGTGCTGCCCTAGGCCTGGGCCTTGTTGGCCTAGGCCAGGATACAGCGTTGCCTGGAAGTAGTCAAATGCTCGATGGTTACCATACCTACAACTGCAGAAGGGATGGTGACTGCTCTGGAAAGCAGAAGTATACCTAGTAGTAGATAGTCACATTCAACTGGACTTGTTCTATACTGGGGCCTCTGATGTGAAAGGGGGACTCTGATGTATTGGTGGGGTTCTGATGTGATGAGGGAACCTCTGATGTTATTGGGGGCCTCTGCTGGGAAGGTAGGGCTTTAATGTTATTGGGGGACTTCTGATGTGAAGGCGGGACCACTATTAATGTCTAAACCGCTGGCAACAAAAGTGAGTACACCCCTAAGTGAAAACGTCCAAATTGGGCTCAATTAGCCATTTTCCCTCCCCGGTGTCATGTGATTCATTAGTGTTACAAGGTCTCAGGTGTGAATGGGGAGGAGATGTGTTAAATTTGGTGTTATCGCTCTCACTCTCTCATACTGATCACTGGAAGTTTAACATGGCACCTCATGGGAAAGAACTCACTGAGGATCTGAGAAAAAGAATTGTTGCTCTACATAAAGATGGCCTAGGCTATAAGAAGATTGCCGAGGCCCTGAAACTGAGCTGCAGCACGGTGGCCAAGACCATACAGTGGTATAACAGGACAGGATCCACTCAGAACAGGCCTCACCATGGTAGACCAAAGAGGTTGAGTGCACATGCTCAGCGTCATATCCAGAGGTTGTCTTTGGGAAATAGATGTATGAGTGCTGCCAGCATTGCTGCAGAGGTTGAAGGAGTGGAGGGTCAGCCTCACTTTTGTTGCCAGCAGTTTAGACATTAATAGCTGTGTGTTGAGTTATTTTGAGTACAAATCTAGTATGCATGCAGTCTGCATGTAGTAAACAATGCTACTAGTTAGATGGCCAGTCCCTATGTAGCGCCTGGTTACTTCCAAGTACCGGTGCTATCGAAATTTAGAGGGTGATCAGAGTGCTAATGACTCTGATTCCAATTACAATGTCAAGTAGGGTCTCTGTTTCAGCTTGGCTGTACTGTGGGCTCATTCTGTGGTTACTGGGGTGTTATCCCACTCCGGGGCGACAGGAGGCGTTAAGGTTTGGGTGTCCTTTGCCAGCAGCCAATCAGGAGTGTGTGTCCTCGCTGGGCATGCTGGGAGAGGGTACTTATGGAGCAGACGCCATTGAGTCTGGGTCTTCTTCACCTTTAGGGTGACCACATCACGGCGCCCCAGTGTTATGGCCTACCTGGCTGGGGCGTGCGTTCCACGCGGTGTTCCTGGTTCCAGGACCATGTTGGCCTGGAAACATCTGAGCAGCGACGGGGACCCAGTGATCGACTGGGTTCCCACTTTTGAGGATCCCAAGCGGTATTGCTGTTCGATGGGGAGTCCGTCTGAGGAGCGCCAATGAGAGGCTGGCGATCCAAAAGCATTTCGACAAACCACCGGGGATAAAGGTAGCCGGACACTGAAGGATTGATCACCTGTCAGTCGGTACCTGGGCGACGTTAAAGAAGGAGATCCAAGCGTAATTCTATTACGTATCAACAATCAGAGAGGGCCTGTGGCAGAGGTGTCTCCCTGACATCCATTCAGGAGGGTCTGTGGAAGAGACTTTTCCTCAAGTCCAAGTTCATTTCAGGAGGGTCTGTGGCAGACACTTTGTCCTAAAACAGCTCGAGTGATACTCCGGCTGCCAGGTCAGTGAGAGAGGCCTGTCCGGGTACGCTAAGCCCACTCAAGCAGGAGTGGTAAGGAAAGTGTTACATATGGGAGCAGGACTGTTCCAAATACTACGCCTGAATCTGCTATTCTCCTTCTCTTTTCAACCTCTATCCCTTTCATCACTGTGTTGGTCTTGCTGTTTAGGTGCCAGCTCACTTCCTGGTTTGCCTGGGGAAACTCCAGTCCTTAGCACCCTGGTTAGCAACGATCTCTGCCTCAGGTAGGGTGACCACGTGTCCCGGATTGCCCAGGATTATCCCGTAATTTATACTTGTGTCCCGGGAACCTTCATTCCGGGACAATACAGTGTCCCGGAGTGAAATAAGGACTGGCTGCCACCGTAATAAAAGATTGCCCAACAGGTTGCTAGGACCACCCCGCCTGACGTGTAGCAACCAGTGACATCACATTTGCAGAGTGTCTCAGTATCAGAGCAGAGGGAGGCGGCAGGCCGAGGGAACAAGGCCTTTACTCAGTGCTGCACTGTGCTCTCCGAGTCCACCCACCTCCTCTCCTCCTCCTCCGGCCAAGGCGGCAGCAGCAGAAGAGAGAGCAGCATCAGTCATTTCTGACTTCCCGACCTCCACGTCCAGTGACCTCTCGACGATCCACGGCTCTGTTGTTCCCGGTCCCGTAGTGCATTGCAGGCTGCAGCCTGCGACATCTCCGACCTCCTCCAGGCCCCCCCTTCTCCCGCCCCAGCGGCCCGGCTGCCTGCCTGGACCAGGGAACGATTGAAGAGAAGATCGGCGCTGAAGTCTGTTTAGCGCACCACCAGACCAGACCGAGACCAGTCCAGATTAACTGGTGAGCAAATGGAACCGGAGCAGATCAGGTGACAAATAGCAGCAATTGACACTGGCAGCTTCTGATGGGGCACAGTGCCACAGTCGAGGCAATTGATGGGCACACTGGCAGCATCTGATGGGGCACAGTAGCGACAATTGATGGGCACACTGGCAGCATCTGATGGGGCACAGTAGTGGCAATTTATGTGCACACTGGCAGCATCTGATGTTGCACAGTAGCGGCAATTGATGGGCACACTGGCAGCATTCACTAAGTGACTTAAAAAAAGTATCAAAAATCATCTTTTTTTTTAGGCAGGCGTGGGTGCTGGGGGATGGGGCGATTGTCCCTGAATGGCTGTTTTGAAATGTGGTCACCCTAGCCTCAGGTGGCAAGCTTGTAGCAGGATGATATGCACACAGGAGTAGCGACATGCACACCTCAGTCACCTCGCAGCAAAGAGAGAATCTCAATTTTTCAGCCTTGGAAAATGCAGCCCTTTCTCCTCCTCACAACAGTTTCTCTCTGGGAATTGTTCTTCCCCTGGTCTAATAATTGTCATAGCAATTTCCCTTCTCCAACTACATATCCCATGGTTCACTGCTCCCAATATTAAAATATCTTGAGCTCCTCCTTCTGCTTGTAAGCTCCACCTAGTGGATGGAGGTAAGGAAATGTTAACCCATTCATCCTGAAGTCCAGTGCAGACACAGAAAGTACTGCAGCAATGTGTACAAAATCACTCTCTGTCTCTATTTTTTACTGACAATAATCATGAAGTGTACTGATAGTCATATTATTTTACTGACACTTCAAAAAAGTACATAAAATGGTTGTTTTAAGTGCAAATATCAATATTTAAGGCATAAACCTGTAGCTAGTGCTTTTAGCAATATTTTTAAAGTGGTTGTAAAGGCAGAATGTTTGTTTTTATCATAATGCATTCTATGCATTAAGATAAAAAGCCTTCTGTGTGCAGCAGCCCCCCTAATACTTACCTGAGCTCCCTCTAGCTCCAGTAATGTTGCAGGAATGCCTCGGCCGTCCGGGACTCCCTTCATTGGCTGAGACAGCAGCGTGTCGCCATTGGCTTCTGTTGCTGTTAAAGTCAGCAAGCCAATGAGAATAGAAAATAAGCCGGCACGCAGCTCTGTCTGAATGGACACAGGGAGCTGTGACTCGGCTCAGGTGCCCCCATAACAAGCATCTTGCTGTGGGGGCACTCAACAGGAGGGAGGGGCCAGGAGCAGCGAAGAGGAACCCGACAAGAGGAGGATCGGGGTTGCTCTGTGCAAAATCATTTCACAGAGGGGGTAAGTATGACACGTTTGTTATTTTTAATACAAATAAAAAAAAAGACTACTATCACTTTTACCACTTCACCCCCGGAAGAATTTATCCCCTTTCCTAACCAGAGCACTTTTTGCGATTCGGCACTGCATTGCTTTAACTGACAATTGCACGTGCGACGTGGTATCCAAACAAAATTAACATCCCCACCTCTGATGTGATTGGGGGCCTCTAAAGGGGGAGCTGTGATGGGGGGGTCTCTGGTGTGATGTGGGCCTCTGACATGATGGGGGACATCTGATGTGAGGGAGAGACTCTGATATATAGGTGATGCTCTGATGTAATGGGGGGACTTCTGATGTTATAGGGGGAGGGCTCTGATGCTATGGGGGGCCTATTATGTGATGGGGGACCTCTGATGTGATGGTGGGCCTCTAAAGGGTTAGCTGTGATGGGGGTTGTAACAGGATGACCCGTGACACCCAGAGACTTTGTGAGGATGGGGATACTCCTGTGTCAGCGTCACTGATAACTCTTGGGTCTGAGTCCACCCTGTGCCCTTTGGGCATGGGGTGGCAAGTGAATCATAATTCATGTATTACATGAGATGGGACATTAATAATAGTTCATATTGCAGGATCTTGAGAGATTGCAAGTTGTTGGTTAATTGTGACCCAACCAGTCAATAGTGACCCATCTCTCTGGATAGCCTAGTGACATGTTAAATAAGGCTGGCTCTTGAAAGGCCTTTAATTGTGTGAGAACACTGTCTAAAGCCTATTGATGCTCAGAGGTGTGAATAGGTGTCAAGCTGTATGCGGAGTCGGAACGTCTGCCTAGGGAACTCAGTGTGTGATGGTGTTTTGTTTGTTATGCTGTTAATGAAGGAATGTGCAGTGATGAGATCATAATTATAGGCCGGCGCCAACACGTCTAGAATGGTTAGTAATTAGCCTTGGTGTGTGATTAAGGGGGGTGGAGATCTCATTGTCCCTTTGAATACTGTCACATGATTGTAACTGCATAAAAAGCTGAGAAGAAACCATTAAAAGTTAGTTCATATTTTGACGCAGTAACAGAGCTTGTCAGTCTCGTTATTGAGGGAATTCTTATGGAATTGATCGGGTCTGCCTGTTGGTGGTGACCGTTACAGGGGTCTCTGGTGTGATGTGGGCCTCTGACATGATGGGGGACATCTGATGTGAAGGAGGGCCTCTGGTGCGATGGGGGGGACATCTGATGGGATGGGTGACCTCTGATGTGATGGAGGGCATCTGATGTGATTGGGGGGGGGCTCTAATGTGATGGCTGGCCTCTAAAGGGAGAGCTGTGATGGGGGACCTCTGATGTGAATGAGGGCCTCTGATGTGCTGGGGGTCTCTTGAGAGATGGGGGACCTCTGATGTGATGGGGGCCTCTGATGTATAGTGGGGCTCTGAAGTTTTGGGGGCCTCTAATATGATGGGTGTACCTCTGGTGTGATGGGGCCTCTGATGTTATGGGGGACCTCTAAAGTGATGGGGGGGTCACCTCTGATGTGATTTGGGGCCTCTAAAGGGGAAACTGTGATGAGGGGTCTCTGGTGTGATGTGGGCCACTGACATGATGGGGGTCGTCTGATGTGAGGGAGGGACTCTGATGTAAAAGTGGTGCTCTGATGTGATAGGGGGACTTCTGATGTTATAGAGGGGGGGTGGGGGGGCTCTGATGTTATGGGGGACCTCTCATATGAAGTTAATTCCATCAAGGTGGTTGTGTGCCTTATCCCAGGCTTTCTTAAATTTTTTTCATTTTAGACTGCGGTGCCTCCAGATTTTTCAGACTTTTAAGGGGTCCCACAACTGAGAAAGGTTGAGCAATGCTGATCTAAGTCGGTAACTATTTCTCTAATCTAATATATTGCAGCACCGCCTCTACCTCCAGATCTGATTCCTGTATGTCCGGCCTTCAATTCATCCATCTGTATCTATGCCAAGCCCGGTCCTCCTCAATGTCACAATGACAGTCAGTGTACCGACTCCAAGAAATGCTGCTGCGTCAACTGTGGCCTGGTGTGCAAGACCCCGGACAGAGGTAAAGCATTATGGACCTTCTAATCACCTTACCATAGGGAGCCATCACTGACCACCCACTATGTTCTTTCCCGCAGTCAGAGCCGGCCGATGCCCAGACATAAAAGCCAAGTGCCGTCCAGAGCCCACCTTTAACTGTACCAGTGACAGTGACTGTCCCGGGACAAAGAAGTGCTGCAAAATATGTGGGAGAACCTGCTGGGACCCAGCACCAGGTACCGCCCATTGTTTTAACAACACGTTTTTCTGTTGATATTTGAAGAGATTGTTGGTGTCAAAGTAATATCGGTGCTTGGGATAACGCAAATATGAACACAGCGTTAGGAGTAAAAAGGAAGTTTATATTGGTTTTGGGGTAAAAATTTTTATTTATTTAATTAATTAAAAGTATTAAAAAAATTATTAAAAGACACTTTTAGTCAAACATTTACAGTGGTTATTTTTGAGACACTTTTAAAGAAAATCATAAATAATGAAGCCATCATATCGAAGGATCAGTAAGCTGCAATATAATAAATGATTGCTTTATTACTGCTTTAGGCATTTCCAGTGGACATTTTATTAGAAGGAAAACAATTATTTTATTCAAGCAAGTGGCTAATAACCACTTCATCCCCGGAAGATTTGACTGCCCAATGACCGGTCCATTTTTTACGATACGGCACTGCGTCGCTTTAACTGACAATTGTGCGGTCATGCGACATTGTACCCAAACAAAATTGACGGCTTTTTTTCGCCACAAATAGAGCTCTTTTTTTTGGTGGTATTTGATCACCTCTGCGGTTTTTGTTTTTTTGCTGTTACCAAAAGAAGAGCGACAATTTTGAAAAAAAAAACACAATGGCCCAGGTTCACAAAGCACTTACGCCGACGTATAACACGTTACGCCGACGTAAGTGCAAATGTACGCCGGCGTATGTGTGCGCCAGACCCACAAACTAATATGCGCCTAAAAACAGGCTACACCCCGCCGACGTAGCTTGCACACGCCGGCGTAGGGTGGGCGCACATTTAGGCTGGACGCATGGGGCTGCTCCCATTGATTAGCCATTCAAACACGCAAATGAGGGAAATACGGCGATTCACGTACGTGCGTGTGCCCGGCGCCTGCTACGCAAGATTCGCATAAGTTGTACGTCCGGCGTAAAGTTATTCCCCATAAAGGAGGTGCAACTCAGCAACAGACACGCACAGGTCTGCACCAGGGAACACAAGCCGGCGTATTGTGCGTTGGACGTGTGTCTGGCTGGGCGTACGTTATGTTCACGGCGTACGCAGTGATCCGGCATAGCTTAGGCAGTTGTGGCGGCGTGGTTGTGAGCAGGCGCATGGGGGTGCTGTGCTTGCGTCCAAGTCATGGCGCATGCGCAGTTTGTGATACGTACCTGTCTGGCGCTCGGCCCATCATTTGCATGGGGTCACGTCTCATTTGCATGGGTTCACGCCCACTTCAACCGATGCCGGCGTGCGACTTCGAAACTCACGCCACGCTGGTGCAGCGTTGGGAGCACTGGCTTGCTGAATGCAATGCTTGCCTCTCTGCGCTGCGTTGGCGTAGCGTACATTGTTTGCCCTACGGCGGCGTAATGTGCACCTTGCTCTCTGTGAATCTGGGCCAATATCTTTTACTTCTTGCTATAATAAATATCACAATTTAAAAATAAATAATTTTTTTTTTTCCGTCAGTTTAGGCCGATGTATTCTACATATTTTTAGTATTTTTAGTATTTTTAGTATTTTTGGTAAAAAACTAGTAATGGCAGTGATCAGCGATTTTTATCGGGACTGCGATATTGCGGTGGACAGATCGGACACTTTTGACACATTTTTGGGACCAGTGACATTCATGCAGCTATAAAAATGCACTGATTACTGTATAAATGTCACTGGCAAAGAAGGGGTTAACACCAGGGGGCGATCAAGGGGTTAATTGAGTTCCCTAGTTGTGTTCTACCTGTGGGGGGGATGGGACTGACTAGGAGGAGCGAGAGAGATCAGTGTTCATACTTAGTATGAACACACAATCTGTCTCCTCTCCCCTGAGAGAATCGGGATCTGTGTGTTTACACACACAGATCCTGGTTCTCGCTCTGTCATGAGCGATCGCGGGTGCCCGACAGTCATCCCGCCTGCCGGGCACTCGCATCGGCAGCTACGCGTGTGTGCCCCTGATTAGTCAAAAGGTGAAGCGACGTAAGGTAACGTTGTTTCGCCAAGGGGAGCCAAATTGTGGCAGCTGGTTGGGAAGAGGTTAAAAAAACAAATTTGTATTTGGGTTGATTTACTAAAACTGGAGCGCAAAATCTGGTGCAGCTGTCCACGGTAGCAAATCAGCTTCTAATTTCAGCATGTTTAATTAAGCTATGACACAAAAAAACAAAAATGGAAGCTGATTGGTTTCTATGCAAGGCTGCACCAGATTTTGCACTCTCCAGTTTTAGAAAATATACCCCCACTATCTTTGCTTTACAAATAAATATAAAATGCATGATCAAGGATTCCCAGAGTGCTATGTTTAATTGTTCCCACAGAGCCGGCGGGGGTTTGTCCCAGGAATGATGGCAGTAAGTCCGGCTCCCTCCAATGTCATTCTGTAAAATGCAGCCGGGATTCAGACTGCAAGATGGGGGAGAAATGCTGTGCCTCCGGAGAAGGACAGTCATGCGTGAAGCCCTTTACAGGTAATAACCCCCAAGTTTGAAAGTTTACACCCAGTTTACTATTCTAGAACAAGTGCATTATTTTCCATAATAAACACTACTTTCAGATAAGGGGCTGTTATCTTCACTTCTCATGACTAGCAATAATGTCTGTTATGGCAATTAAAGGTGGACTTTAGGCAGATAGACGAGTACATAGCAGTTCTGGGGTCACCTGGGCTCAGAGAAGGTGGACTGAATCATGCTGGCTATCAGACTGAGGACATCTAGTGGTAGAAAACAAAAACAAAATACCGTGGGCATAGGTATGTGCAGCCTATTGCATTAGGTTGTGCATCCCAAATGGTGGGTATGGCCAAATTGGGGTAACAGTGGGAGGGGCTTAAAGGGCATGGTTAAAACAAAAGCCTTCCTGTAGCCATAAAATATGCTTTTGGTCTTCCCTCCCCCCAGTAGAGAGCATTCACACTGATGCCGTATGATTTACATACCTGCAGTTTTCGCGTGGGTTAGCAGCACTTTGCCATAGACTTCTATTATAATCCACGTTTTTTTCTGCGCTTTCTGAAAACAAAACCTATAAAGTCAGTTTTGGTGGGACATAATAGAAGTCTATGGCAAAGTGCAGCTAACTCACACGAAAACCGCGGGTACACTGCACTACACCCATGGTGTGGGAAAACTGCACAGCATTAGTCTGATTTCCAAGCAGATCGTTTATTATTCTTGACCTCTGAACTCTCCCCCACTTACTACTGACCCCTGAACTCTCCCCCACTTACTACTGACCTCTGAACTCTCCCCCACTTACTACTGACCTCTGAACTCTCCCCCACTTACTACTGACCTCTGAACTCTCCCCCACTTACTACTGACCTCTGAACTCTCCCCCACTTACTACTGACCTCTGAACTCTCCCCCACTTATTACTGACCTCTGAACTCTCCCCCACTTACTACTGACCTCTGAACTCTCCCCCACTTACTACTGACCTCTGAACTCTCCCCCACTTACTACTGACCTCTGAACTCTCCCCCACTTACTACTGACCTCTGAACTCTCCCCCACTTACTACTGACCTCTGAACTCTCCCTCACTTACTACTGACCTCTGAACTCTCCCCCACTTACTAATGACCTCTGAACTCTCCCCCACTTATTACTGACCCCTGAACTCTCCCCCACGTATTACTGACCCCTGAACTCTCCCCCACTTACTACTGACTCCTGAACTCTCCCCCACTTACTACTGACCTCTGAACTCTCCCCCACTTACTACTGTCCCCTGTATTGTATTGGTTGAACTCAATGGATATTTTAAAGGTAAAGAGACCGTAAACCTATTCTTTGTTTAGTGAGACGCAACGTCTCCTGTCTATACACTGGACGACAACCCCTACTACTCCACCTATCCCTTTCTCACCAATACCCCTACCTCTACCCCTCTTAGGCCTCATACACATGACCGGGTTTCTCGGCAAAAACCAGCAAGAAAACTGCTTCTTGCCGAGATTCCCGTTCGTGTGTTTCTCGTCTGGAAATCTGGCCAGAATCTCGACGAGAAAAAAAGAGAACCTGCTCTCTTTTTTCTCGTCGAGATTCTTGTCGGCCTGTTTTCCGTTGAGAAACCCGAGAGTGTGTATACTTACCTGTCGCCGTGGAAACTCGCGCATGCTTGAAATGACTTTGACGCATGTGCGGTAGCTTCCACGGCATAGGTAGGGTGAAGCAAGATGGCGGCGACGGCATCGAATGTGACAAGCACATGCTCGTCGTACGCGATGATGTCACCGCGTTCTTTCCTTTCAAGAGAACTGCGGTTCTTTTGAAATGAAACTCAGTACACTCCGGCGGCAAGAATTTCTTGCCAAGAATCTCGCCAGGGAAAACAACAGGTTTTTCCTGACGAGATTCTGAGGCCCTGTACACACGACCGAGTTTCTCGGCAGAATTCAGCCAGAAACTCGATCGGAGCTGGATTCTGCCGAGAAACTCGGTCGTCTGTACACTTTTCACCAAATCGAGAACATGTTCTCTATTTCCTCGTTGTTCAATGAGGAAAGTTGGCCCGCCGAGATCCTCAGCGGCTTCAACACAGAACTCGACGAGGAACTCGATGTGTTTGGCCCGTCGAGTTCCTCGGACGTGTGTACGGGGCCTCAGACGTGTGTACGAGGCCTTACTTTTCTTTTTTTTCTCTTATCTCTCCTAATTCCTTTGTTTCCTATAATCACTATGATCTGTAATCTAAAGATGTCTATATTTTGTCTAAAAATATAAATGAAAGCGGGAGAGGCGAGACCCGTAGGTATGATGCTCTTGCTCAATTGTTTTGTTAACAACTGATCTCCTATGGGTAATGGTATTTCTGATGTACTTACCGTATATACTCAAGTATAAGCCGACCCGAGTATAAGCCGAGATACCTAATTTTACCACAAAAAAATGGGAAAACTTATTGACTCGTGTATAAGCCTAGGGTGAGAATGCAGCAGCTACTGTAAGCGGAAAAGAGTGTCAACAATGCCCATTTGCATGCCTCAGTGTGCCCATTGCAACCTCACTGTGCCCAACCTCACTGTGCCTATTGCAACCTCACTGTGCCCATCCTCACTGTGCCCATCCTCACTGTGCCCATCCTCACTGTGCCCATCCTCACTGTGTCCATCCTCACTGTGCCCATTGCAGCCTCACTGTGCCTGAGTCAGTGTACCTGAAAATGACAGGCTGCAGGCGTCCATTCATTGTTTAAAAGTTGCGGTTTCCTCCTGGTCCCTTCCGTGATAGGCGTTTCTCAGCAGACACAGTTCCGCCTATCACGGAAGTTCTCTCATCCTCGGACTCAGTTTCCCAGCAGACAATGTGTTCAGTGTTCCGCCAATCACAGACGTTCTCTTGTCCGAGGATGAAAAGATGTCCGTGATTGGCCTCTCAATAATTTCAGGTACACTGGCTCGAGTATAATACGAGGGGGGTATTTTCAGTCTTAAAAAAAGGGCTGAAAACTTGGCTTATACTCGAGTATATACGGTAATTGAGTAGGAGTGGTAGCCAGTACGGATTGACATGTCGGAATCCCCCTGTAACGGAACGTCCCACACTCCGCTTGAGTGCTTCCGTCATATACCGCTTCCTATCATTCTGGATATAGATATCAGATATTCCAACTGCTCTCAAGCACACAACGAGATGATACTTGTTTGTCTGCTGAACATGGAGTCTTTAATAGAACCAAGAATACAACCTTATATACAGTTAGAGGAGGTAACCAGAACATAAATTAACATGAGCTAATTAACTAATCATTTACCCAGACTAGGCGACTCCGACGTATGACCTTTCAGAGTAGACATCACGTCTCCTGCTATACAATATACATTATCATAAGTGTAAACACAGGACATCTTCACACACTAGCAGGGTTAATTAGCACAGAGAACAGACAGATGGCTGGAGGTGAGGACATTAGCATCTACCAGTATGTGTCCCAACAGTATGAATGAGTCAATCTTACAATTAACCCGTTGAGTTCAGAATCAACAAATAGTAAATAGTTCTTTACACTTATCCGGGAATTATTTGTGGATAATAATTACATACTAATCCCATCTCAGGTTGTCCAAGATATAATTGCTCAGTCATCCTATGCCCCTAGTGGACATAGGATGATTTTAGACATAAGAGTGTCCGGGGATGTCCCGGGTGAGTCTGTCACAACCCCCCCCCCCCCCCCACTATGTTGTTTGTATTACTCTTCCTTATGTATGTTGACCATGTGGGTCTTGTCTTTCCTGGATTGTATAAATAAAAAATTAAAAAAAAAAAACAGTTAAAGGTTAACAAAAAGGGGGGCCACTCCAACGCTTCGGCTGATCCCTACAGGAGGATTCCAGATAGAGCGATCTCTATCTCAGACTCACAGTTAAGCCAACATTGGTCCAACATTGGGTTTTCAATTTTGGGCTTTAGCATCTACCTCTATAACATTTCATCCTTAAACTCTGCACAATCTATCAGCCTTTCCCAGACTTTAAGGAACCCCTAAAATAATTTTAAGCTCTTAGGGGAACCCTTGCGAAAATCAGTTTGACGGTGGTCAATGGCAAAATGTTCCTTACATTGATAGTAAGAATGCAACCCTTACAGTGGTAATCAGAACGACGAACGTATGTAAAATCTCATCAGTACATTTAATAAAGTCATCAGAGGCTTGAAAAAATGTTGTTCAAAAGTACTTCAAAATGATATTTGCTTGTATTATTAAATTATGGAATGAATGGAATTTCCTGAACGAAAACCACATTTACAGTTAGCATTTGAGTTGTGTGAAGAATTTCCATCCTGATCCTTACATTTTTTTCTTTACTATGGTCAAAAATTATCAGCAATTTGACCCCATTAACTACAGTGCCTTGAAAAAGTATTTATGCCCATTCATGCCCATTTTCCACATTTTGTCATGGTACAACCCAAAAATTTAATTTTATTGGGATTTTATGTGATAGACCAACACAAAGTGGCACATAATTGTGAAGTGGAAGGAAAATGATAAATGGTTTTATTTATTTTTTTACAAATAAATATCTGAAAAGTGTGGTGTGCATTTGTATTCAGCCCCCTTTACTCTGATACCTAAAATCTAGTGGAACTAATTGCCTTCAGAAGTCACCTGATTAGTAAAAAAGGTGCCACCTGTGTGTAATTTAATCTTCGTATAAATGCAGCTGTTCCATGAAGCTCTCAGAGGTTTGTTAGAGAACCTTAGTGAATAAACAGCATTATGAAGGCCAAGGAACACACTAGACAGGTCAGGAATAAATCTCTGGAGAAGTATAAAGCAGGGTTAGGTAATAAAAAATAATATCCCAAGCTTTGAACATCTCACAGAGCTCTGTTCAATCCATCATCTGAAAATGGAAAGAATATGGCACAACTGCAAACCTACCAAAACATGGCCGTCCACCTAAACTGACCGGGCCGGGCAAGGAGAGCATTCATCAGAGAAGCAGCCAAAAGGCCCATGGTAACTCAGGAGGAGCTGCAGAGATCCACAGCTCAGGTGGGAGAATCTGTCCACAGGACAACTAGAAAAATTAGAGCACGTTCTAAATTTTTAATGCCCATTTTTCACGTTGAGAAAAATGCTTTGGAGCCCACACACGGTCGTTTTTAATGACAATTTTTGCATTTTTCACGTCATGAAAAAAAGAACGTGTGTACGCGGCATTAGTTGTACACTCCACAAATCTGGCCTTTATGGAAGAGTGGCAAGAAGAAAGTCATTGTTAAAAGAAAGCCATAAGAAGTCCCATTTGCAGTTTGTGAGACGCCATGTGGGTGACACAGAAAACATGTGGGAAGAAGGTGCTCTGGTCAGATGAGACCAAAATTATAAGTTATTTGCATCCACTTCACGCCACACAGTCGGGTAGACTGCGGGTAGGACGTCAGATCCCGTCCCCCCCCCCGTTGTGTTTTGGGAAACACACGGCTCCCAGAACACAGCTGGGACCAGTGAGCGCTGCGCACATGACTCGCCAATACGCCGTAGGGAACCGGGCCGTGAAGCTGCAATGCTTCACTTCCTGGTTCCCTCACCGAGGATGGCGATGGGGGCAGCAGAGTGATGAACGATCGCTCGTCCTCTGCTGCCGACGGCGCTGGACTCCAGGACAGATAAGTGTCCTAATAATAAAAGTCAGCAGCTGCAGTATTTGTAGCTGTTGGCTTTTAATATTTTTTTTTCAGCAGAGATCCGCTTTAAGTGCAATCATTTCACTGTAAAGTATTTTTTAAAAAACATCTGTGTATACCAATGGTGTCCTTTATTAATCAAATACTCTTATTATGTGCCATTAGCCAGTGTATAAACCAGCCCCTCTATAACAGGGGTCTCAAACTGGCGGCCCTCCAGCTGTTGCAAAATTACAATTCCCATGAGGCATTGCAAGGCTGACAGCTACAAGCATGACTCCCATGAGTGAGCAGAGGCATGATGGGACTTATAGTTTTGCAACAGCTGGAGGGCCGCAAGTTTGAGACCCATGCTCTGTACTCTACTGACTAATTAGACTTAATTCACGAGGATAAGGATCCATATTTTCATAAAGGTGACAGTTATTTTTAAGCAATCCAAAGTGGTTTGAAAATAACAGTCACATAGCTGAAATATCCTTATCCTTGTGTAAAGCTTCATGAATTGAGCCTATTGTCCTGTGTTCATTGGGTACAACATTGCTAACTTTCTCTGCCCTCTCTCCACAGTCAAACCCGGAAAATGTCCATCGGGTCTTAAAATCTTTTGTAAGAGGGATGATTATACCTGCAAAAGTGACAACGATTGCTCTGGAGTGAAGAAGTGTTGTGGTATTTGTGGCATGAATTGCTGGAACCCAGAGCCAGGTATTGCTATACACTTATGTTACTGTGTCTTAAAGCTGGTCAAATCATAGCCCTGCTACACCACTATTAGGGGCCTGCAGCTTTGTATTTTCTTTAGTCACTTCTTTGTATGCAGCCTGCTTATTTGTGGGAAGGTGCAGCGCGATTCGGTGGGCAGAAAACACATAAGTCCAAGTACGGCAACAAGAATATATTGCAACAGAAGTCCAGGAACTTAAAACAGACCTGGGGGGGGGGGCAACCCAACCGGGAACACTCACATGTTGTAACAGAAAAGTGGCAGTATAATAGGGGACCAGAGGTACCGATGATATGTGTCTCAAAGAGCGTAATGCGGTCTGGCCAGTCTGCACCCAAATGGGGGAGGCTTCCAGAAAGGAACGTCCCACACTCCGATTGAGTGCTTCCGTCATATACCGCTTCCTATCAGTCTGGATATAGATATCAGATATTCCAGCTGCTCACAAGCACACAACGAGACAAGACTTGTTTGTGTGCTGAACATGGAGTGTGTAATAGAACCAAGAATACAGCCTTATATACAGTTTAAATAGGTAACCAGAACATAAATTAACATGAGCTAATTAACTACATCTGATGACTCATACACCTGACCTTTAGGCTGTCTGTTAACTTACAATACACACATTATCATCAATAGACCTTCACACAATACAGGGTCAATTAGCACAAGCCACAATGAAAGATCCTCAGAAGCCAATTTAGATTCATTTACATCACACCAGACAGACAGGTGGGCTGGAGTTGATGACATTAACACCTAACAGTATGTGTCCCCACATTATGAATGCGTCACTCTTTCAATTAACCTGTTGAGTTCAGAATCAACAAACAGCAACCAGTTCTCACAGATATCCTGGAATATATTGTGGATAATAATTACATAATAATCCCCTCTTAGGTATATTGTCAAACAAGAACAAACCGGTAACAATGCTGAAAGCACACAATTGTCCACGGTCATATTCATGGCCCCCCTGAACAGCACAATGTTAGGACTGGTGACACCATCCTGTCACATCCAACTGAACTGGGGATTTGCCAATATTAAAACATTTTACTCAACAATTTCTAAGGACTTTTATCCTTTTTGGAGAGTTTTTGTACTGTGGTGGTGTCTCTGCTGTAGGTTGACCTGTTTTCACTAAATACAACTTCACCCAGAGCTGGCGGTCACTCAGACATATCTAGGGTTCCTTAGTGACCCCATCCAACAGGAAGTCATAGGACAGCCAGTATTCCCTAGTCCCAGTATTGGGAATACTCCAGCCAGTGCTCCTGGCAAGTGACCAAACACTGTATCATGGCAGAACTGTAAAGTCCCTTCATTTTGCCCCAGGTTTATGCTTGGTCTTCAGTGCCATGTCCGCACCTCCCCGCATGCCCTCTACAGTGTATTACAAAGACAAGGCCTAGGACCTTGCATGATAAAGTCATCAAACGTCCATACTCTAGCTTGTTTGGAAAATCCATCAGTACTAACCTATCTTGTTGTGTCCTACAAATCAGACTTAATAAAGTTTTCTGATTCCCGAAAGACTCCTAATCCCATGGTGCTTTGGGATGAGCAAGAAATTGTGACATTTCAGCAAAATATTGAAATTTGGTAAAACTGCACTAGAGTCAAGAAAATAGGAGACCTTAAGGGTGCAATAGTTTTAAGTGGCTTCTGGGAGTTGTGGATTTTTTTTATTATTTTTTTATCAAGCAAATGTTGACATTAAAGCGGAGCTCCACCCTAAAGTGGAACTTCCGCTCATCGGAAACCCCCCCCCCCTCCGGTGTCACATTTGACACCTTTCAGGGGGGTGCAGATACCTGTCTAAAGACAGGTATTTGCACCCACTTCCGGCCACACAGTTGGGTAGACTGCGGGCAGGACGTCAGATAAAGCCCCCCCCCGTTGTGTTCTGGGAAACACACGGCTCCCAAAACACAGCGGGGACCAGTGAGCGCGGCACACATGACTCGCGCATGCGCCGCAGGGAACCGCTGTAAAGCCGCAATGCTTCACTTCCTGGTTCCCTCACAGTGGATGGAGGGGGGAGTAGCAGAGTGATGAACGATCGCTCGTCCTCTGCTGCCGACGGCGCTGGACTCCAGGACAGGTAAGTGTCCTAATAATAAAAGTCAGCAGCTGCAGTATTTGTAGCTGTTGGCTTTTAATATTTTTTTATGGCGGAGATCCGCTTTAAGTACAATCATTTCACTGTAAAGTATTTTTGAAAAAACATCTGTGTATACCAATGGTGTCCTTTATTAATCAAATACTTTTATTATGTGCCATTAGCCAGAGTATAAACCATTCCCTCTATACCAGGGGTCTCAAACTGGCAGCCCTCCAGCTGTTGCAAAATTACAATTCCCATGAGGCATTGCAAGGCTGACAGCTACAAGCATGACTCCCATGATGGGACTTATAGTTTTGCAACAGCTGGAGGGCCGCAAGTTTGAGACCCATGCTCTGTACTCTACTGACTAATTAGACTTAATTCACGAGGATAAGGATCCATATTTTCATAAAGGTGACAGTCATTTTTAAGCAATCCAAAGTGGTTTGAAAATAACAGTCACATAGCTGAAATAAATATCCTTATCCTTGTGTAAAGCTTCATGAATTGAGCCTATTGTCCTGTGTTCATTGGGTACAACATTGCTTACTTTCTCTGCCCTCTCTCCACAGTCAAACCCGGAAAATGTCCATCGGCCCTTAAAATCTTTTGTAAGAGGGATGATTATACCTGCAAAAGTGACAACGATTGCTCTGGAGTGTTGAAGTGTTGTGGTATTTGTGGCATGAATTGCTGGAACCCAGAGCCAGGTATTGCTATACACTTATGTTACTGTGTCTTAAAGCTGGTCAAATCATAGCCCTTCTACACCACTATTAGGGGCCTGCAGCTTTGTATTTTCTTTGGTCACTTCTTTGTATGCAGCCTGCTTATTTGTGGGAAGGTGCAGCGTGATTCGGTGGGCAGAAAACACATAAGTCCAAGTACGGCAACAAGAATATATTGCAACAGAAGTCCAGGAACTTAAAACAGACCTGGGGGGGGGGGCAACCCGACCGGGAACGCTCACATGTAACAGAAAAGTGGCAGTATAATGGTGGACCAGAGGTGCCGATGATATCTGTCTCAAAGAGCGTAATGCGGTCTGGCCAGTCTGCACCCAAATGGGGGAGGCTTCCAGAAAGGATGGTGTAACGGAACGTCCCGCACTCCGATTGAGTGCTTCCGTCATATACTGCTTCCTATCAGTCTGGATATGGATATCAGATATTCCAGTTGCCCTCAACACACAACGAGACGAGACTTGTTTGTGTGCTGAACATGGAGTGTTTAATAGAACCAAGAATACAGCCTTATATACAGTTTAAAGAGGTAACCAGAACATAAATTAACATGAGCTAATTAACTACAGCTGATGACTCATACACCTGACCTTTAGGCTGTCTGTTAACTTACAATACACATATTATAATCAATAGACCTTCACACAATACAGGGTCAATTAGCACAGGCCACAATGAAAGATCCTCAGGTGGGCTGAATTTGATGACATTAACACCTAACAGTATGTATCCCCACATTATGAATGAGTCACTCTTTCAATTAACCTGTTGAGTTCAGAATAAACAAACAGCAACCAGTTCTCACAGATATCCTGGAATATATTGTGGATAATAATTACATAATAATCCCCTCTTAGGTAGTCCAAGATATCATTTCTCAGTCATCCTATGCCCCTAGTGGACATAGGATGATTTTAGACATAAGATGGTTCGGGGATGTCCCGGGTGAGTCTGTCACAGATGGACTTTCCCTACTCCTCTGGAACCTTTTCTTGAAGCTAAGCCCTGACAGACGGATGACCTGTCTCTCCTCTAGTCACAAGCAAAATGTGTGCCAAACCCAGGAGCCAGGTTCCCAAATACACTCTGCCTGTCCCAAGAAGGCTGCTAAAGTCACACGGGCTGCCAGCATCCAATCGAATTGCCTTCCTGTGACCAAGGAAACCATAGAGGAACCGGGTTCCTCTCGACTTCCTCCCCCACCTGCATTGCCGCTGCAGTTGAGCGCCACCTGCAGTGAAGAAAATAGACTGCACCTGCCTACATCCCCCCCCCCCCCCCTTTTGACAGATGCTGTCCTCAGCATGAAAAACACAGGTGAAACAGAGCATAGGATATAACAACAGCATAAAGGCAAAAACATATCAAACTCAAATGACAGTATTTTGCAAGAAGCTGCCCACAGTTGGAAAACAGAGTGCGGCAAGACTCAGTGTCCTTGTTGATGTCCTGTTGCAAATCATCAGCTTTTAGTTGAAGTCCTAGGGCCCCAGGAGGATGAGGGCTATCCACATCTCCCATCCCCTCTTTGCCTGGGCCCACAACCAAGCTCTGGACTGTTCTTGGTGCTCTCTCAGGTAGCTGGACTGCCTGGGCTTGCTGTGCTGGAGCTTTGTGCCCCTGGGGTATCTGGAGCCGAAGGCTCTAGCAGGAGAGGGGGGCAGGTACCATTCTTCAGGCACCTCCTGTACTGGTGGAATATCCGTAGATCATCCAATCAGATGGCCACCTCCCTGTGACCAAGGAATCCATAGAGGAACTAGGTTCCTCTCGTCTTCTTCCCCCACCTGCATTGCCACTGCAGACGAGCACCACCTGCAGTGGAGAAAATAGACTGAACCTGCCTACATATTTGAACTACCATTTATCCCAGTGAGGTACTCTATAGCATCTTCTTATATTTATTGCCTTATATTTATTATATGATGTATATATTTTTGCAATGTAAAAAAATCTTACTATAATTTTCCTTCCCAAAGCCATGAGCAACCCATTATAACATTGTTTTTTTTTTTTACTCCAGAGGAACGCCTAAAATAATTTTCAGGTCACAAAAAAACCCTTACTAAAATCAATTCATTTATTCGCTTTGAACATCTGATTTTGGAATGAATGGGATTTCTTGAACGAAAACCACAATTCACAGTCAGAATTTAATTAATTTGAGAAAACATTTCCATCCTGCTTCTTAAATTATTACAGTCAAAAATGATCAGCTCTTTGATCCCATTAACTATTCAAAAATCAAACGAAAATTCAATTTGGAGGTCATTAGCCCCAACTCAAGAAACCCCTGGCAACTTCTGGAGGAATTCTGGTTAAAGCGGAGGTCCATCAAAAAAATAATAATATATATTAATAGCCAGCAGCTACAAATACTGCAGCTGCTGACCTTTAATAAATGGACACTTACCTGTCCAGGGTGCCTGTGATGTCGGCAGCCAAAGCCGAGCAAACGCTCGTCTCTCAGCTGCCCCCGCCGCCATCCTCGGTGAGGGAATCAGGAAGTGAAGCATTGCGGCTTCACTGCCCGGTTCCCTACTGCGCATGCGCGAGCGGCGCGTCCTCACTGGTCCCCGCTGTCTCCTGGGACCAGTGTGTTTCCGAGAAGACAGTGGGGGGGGGGGTCTATTCCCAGAAGTGGGTGCAAATACCTGTATTATACAGGTATCTGCACCCCCCTAAAAGGTGCCAAATGTGACACCGGAGGGGGGAGGGTTCCGAAAAGCGGAGGTTGACTTTTTGTGTGGACCTCCACTTTAAGAATGGCTACATTATATCATCAAACAAAGACAAATTGGTGACTGTGCTGAAAGCACAAAACTACTGTTTGCTGTGATACTTGTGGACACCTGAACATCTCCATGTTGGAACTGGTGACACCACGTTGCCACATCCAACTCAGCTCGGGATTTACCAAAATTGTACAGAAAACCCTCCAACAGGATGAAAGTCCTTAGAAATTCTTCCGTATGATATTACAATTTTGGTAAATCCCCAGCAGATTTGGATATGGCAAGGTTGTGCCACCAGAGTCAACATAAGGACATTCAGATATCCACAAGTATCACCGCAAACAGTAGTTGTGTGGAAGCACACAACTACTGTTTTGCCGTAATACTTTAGGACATCTGAAAATCTTCATGTTGGGACTGGTGACACCACCCTGCCACATCCAACTCAGCTGGGCATTTACCAAAATTGTTACATCATACAGAAGAATTTCTAAGGACTTTCATCCTTGTAGGAGGATTTTCTGTACTGCATTGGTGTCCCTATTAGACATGTGCACTGCTGAAAAATGTGTTAGTTTTCGTTTCATTAGTTTTTTAGCTTTTTCCGGAAATTTGGGAAATTTCTGAAGTTCTAAAATTCAGAAATTTGAAAATCCAAATTTTCAGATGTTCGAATTTCCGATTTTTAAAATTCCGAACTTTGAATGCTCGAATTCCTGAAATTTAGAATTTCCGAACTTTCAAATTTTCAAATTTCTGAATTTCCAAAATCCGAAAATTCCGAAATTTTGGAATTAACTATTTTGTCAAAATTAGTTAAAACATTTATTTGGAACTAAACGAATTGCACATGTCTAGTCCCTACAGTAGGATGATCTGTTTTCATTAAATGCAACTCTAACCAGAGCCCGCCGCCAGGGAAAAGACAATCTGTGCTACATTTGCTTCAGTGCAGAGCAGGGCAGAGTATGTCACACAAATTGCTATCACATAGGGGGTTTTGTGACAGCATTAAAGTTAAGTTAAGCAATAACATTAGGTGAAAAAGAAAGAATAAAAAATGAAAGTTTACAAGCACTTAAAACATTTTTTTTTTTTAGAAAACCCTCCCTGCCCCCACTTCTAACGAACGTAAACACGTGTTGGGGGTGCCTACACCATACACAAATGGCGATTACACATGTTACGTATTGCCACGCATGCTGGAGAACAATAATTCTAGGGAAATAATTTAGGGTTAACTAAACTAAAGATTGGAAAGGGCTTTTAAAGCACCACCTAAGGACAATATTGTTCACTGAAGTTTTTTTGTTTTTTTTTACCATTTTCCGACCACACACACAATCCTAAAGCTTGAAATGTTGGGTATCTGCCTACTTACCGTATTTATCGGGGTATAGCACGCTCCCGCGTATAGCGCGCACCCCTAAAGTTGCCCGAATTCCTGTGGAAAAAATATGTTTTGTACTTACAGTTTTGGTGTCTTGCGCGGCGTCCATCGGCGGCTTCGGGTGTCCTCTTCGTCGGGTCCGGCGTCCTTCTGCGGCGTCCTCGCGTCCTCCCCGCTCGTTTCCCGCGCTGAGTTTGAATACTGCGCCGACATATACCGAGCTCAGTACACTCGTGCTGATGTCCTGTACGCTCAGGACGTCAGCGCGAGAGAGGCGCCAAGACTGCCCGAAGATACACGAGTGTACTGCGCTCGGTATATGCCGGCGCAGTATTCAAACTCGTGGCGGGAAAGCGGGTATCGGCGTATACCGCGCACCCACGATTTTGCCCTGATTTTCAGGGCAAAATAGTGCGAGGTATACGCCGATAAATACGGTATATCATGTGATATAAAAAAATGGAATTACCAACATTTTATTCTCCAGTGCCTCTGCTTTCAGATAAAATCTAATGTTCCATGGGTACAGCTGGAGCGGACCCTTTCTGGGATTCCGCTCCAATCTGTGTCCTGGTGTCGGCCTTGTCAGCCTCGGTTCTTTCTCACCCTTTGGTGTGAGAAAATTGGCGGGTCTGTGCCAAATCTTCCGATCCTCCTACATTACTCCGGATCCTTTACCACTTACTCCGGATCCTTTACCACTTACTCCTATAGTGGGGAACCCAGCCTTTAGTCCTGGTTTTCATGAGTTAGAATTTCAGGAATTGAAATGTGGGTCTTTATTAGGCCAGGCACTTTATAGTGCGTGGACAATGGATTACCAGACAACAAATCATGGATGACCAGGTATACGCAGGCCCTTCCTTCTGGAAGAAAGTACAGTTGGCTCATTTCATTGGCTCTTTACCCTCCCTTACCCTTTACCTTTACATGTCCCCTTACCATGTTTAAGATCTTATGTACAGAGCAGTCTCAGACTTATCGATTTCTGGTGTCCCCACCTCCGACCTTTCGAAGGCCAAATGGGAAGGAGACTTAGGGCTGAGCTTTACAGACAAACAGGTGGACAGAATTCTCCTGTTTTCCTATAAAACCTCTATTTGTGCTAAACACCAGAAATCCAGTTTCAAGATACTGACCCGGTGGTACCATACCCCTGCTAAGATTTACAGGATGTTTCCCCAATGATCGGATCTTTGTTGGAGATGTGGAGAGGAGACTGATTTCCTTCTCCATTTTTTCTGGGCCTGCCATCTATTGCATTCCTTCTGGATGAAAGTCCATCGCATTACCCAAAAATTTACTGACCGTGACCTACCGAAGAACCCGGAGCTTTTCTTTCTGCATCACCACTGTTTCTCCGGCAAGGTGTACAGGCGTTCCATTTTGCCACTTCTGATCACCGTAGCAAAGAGCTGCATCCCTCTCTTTTAAAAAAAGACACCGCCCATTACAGCATGGTTGAGAAAAGCCGCTGAAATCAACGAGTTGGAGGACCTGGTGGCCACCGAGATAGGTCAATGAGATAAATTCTTCCAAAAAATGGTTCTAATTGCACAAATTTGTTTTTCCTTTGAAGAGTACTAGGTAGATTCAGAGACATTGGTGTAAACTTGCGGCGGCGTAGCTTAGCGTGTTTAGGCTACGCCGCCGTAAGTTAGCGAGGCAAGTACTTGATTCTCAAAGTACTTGCCTGCTAAGTTACGGCGGCGTAGCCTAAAGCGGGAAAGGGTGCCTAATTCAAATGTGTGTAAGGGGGCGTGTTTTATGTTAATGGGGCTTGACCTTACGTTTTTGACATTTTTCTTCAACTGCGCATGCGCCGGGCGCCTACATTTCCCAGTGTGCATTGCGGCTAAGTATGCCGCACGGGCCTATTGATTTTGACGTGGACGTAAACGACGTAAATCCCTATTCACGGACGACTTCCGCAAACAACGTAAAAATTTTGAATTTCGACGCGGGAATGGCGGCCATACTTAACATTGGCTACGCCACCTAGGGCCTAGCTCTAACTTTAGGCGGCCTATCTCTTAGGCCGCGTACAGACGAGCATACATGTACGATGAAACCGGTCCGCCGGACCGTTTTCACCATACATGTCTGCCCGGGGATTTCTGTATGGTGGCTGTACTCACCATCATACAGAAATCCACGCGTAAACAATACGCGGGGCGTGTCCGCACCGTCGCCGCGACGATGACGCGGCGATGTGGGCGGCCCTGCCAGTTCAATGCTTCCACGCATGCGTCAAAGTCATTCGACGCATGCGAGGGATGGCGGGCGCTCGGACATGTACGGTAGGTCTGTACAGACGACCGAACATGTCCGAGCGGGCAGGATTTCAGCGGGCTGTTTTAAAACAAGTCCAGAAATATTTGCCCGCTGGAAAAAGGCCCAGCATGCAAATGTATGCTGGAATCCTGTCCGCTCGGGCCTACACACGACCGAACATGTCTGCTGAAACTGGTCCGCGGACCAGTTTCAGCAGACATGTTCGGTCGTGTGTACGGCCCATAACGTAAACGGCGTAAATGTACTGCGTCGGCGTATTTACTAATTTACATATTCTACGCCGACCGCAATGGAAGTGCCACCTAGCGGCCAGCCTCAGTATTGCAAGCCGTCGTATCTTAGATATGTTTAAGCGTATCTCTGTTTGAGAATACACTTAAACATAAGTCGGCGTAGATTCTGAGTTAGGTCGGCTTATCTACTGATAAGCTGGCCTAACTCTTTCTAAATCTACCTATACAAGGCCTTGTTGAAATAATCTAGGGATAATTTAGACTGTACCAGAGGGCCTCCTGGATCTGGAGGGGTGGCGGTTGTGATTGGACCCCTTCCTGCTCCCCCCCCCCCCTTATATTTTCTGCTCCTTTCTCTTTACTCCTTTTCCCTTCTCCACCTCTCCTCTTAGCCTCCCCCTTTTTATTGTTTTGTCCTTATTTCTTTATTAATTTTTCTATTATTGACAGTGCTCACCCTGAAAAAATAAATAAAACACATGTGGTACAGAGGCTCTCGCATGCCCGGTGTACTGGGTTGTTTTTTTTTTATCATTCTCTGCATACAATTCGTCCCCAAATGTTGTGACTTTCTGAGTCTGTGATATCTGTTGATGTGCATGTCAAATGATTTCTGTATTTACCGTGAGTTACCGTGAGTTGTTAAACAATTAAAAAAAAAAAGATTGAATGTTTTGGGGTTTTAAATAATCTCTAGGCTTAAAGGGCCAGATCCACAAAAACCTGGCGTAACTTAAAAAATCCCATTTAAGTTACACTGCCTTAAAGTTTCTACCTAAGTGCCTGATCCACAAAGCACTTATCTAGAAATTTCAGGCTGTGTAACTAAAATTCCGCCGGCGCAAGGCGTTCCTATTCAAATGGGGCGAGTCCCATTTAAATGAGGCGCGCTCCCGCGCCGGCCGTACTGCGCATGCGCGAAGTTACGTTACGCCGAGTTTTGAGGATCGCGACGGCTTAAAAAAGTTGCGTCGGGAAAAAAAAAAAAATGACAGCGGCATGCATTCCTGAGGGAGAACTCCATGCCAATTTTCAAAGAAAAAACCGGCATGGGTTCCCCCCCCCAGGAGCATACCAGGCCCTTAGGTCTGGCATGGGTTGTAAGGAGACCCCCCCACGCCGAAAAATTGACGTAGGGGGTCCCCCTACAATCCATACCAGACCCGTATCCAAAGCACGCTACCCGGCCAGCCAGGAAAGGAGTGGGGACGAGCGAGCGCCCCCCCCCCTCCTGAGCCGTGCCAGGCCGCGTGCCCTCAACATGGGGGGGTTGGGTGCTCTGGGGCAGGGGGGCGCACTGCGGGCCCCCCCACCCCAGAGCACCCTGTCCCCATGTTGATGAGGACAGGACCTCTTCCCGACAACCCTTGCCATTGGTTGTCGGGGTCTGCGGGCGGAGGCTTATCGGAATCTGGGAGTCCCCTCAAATAAGGGGGCCCCCAGATACCGGCCCCCCACCCTAAGTGAATGGATATGGGGTACATCGTACCCCTATCCATTCACCTGTAGGCAAAAAGTTAGTTAGTAAACACACAACACAAGGCTTTTTAAAATATTTTATTATTCTGCTCCGGATGCCCCCCCTGTCTTCGTTATTAGCTCAATTAGCAGGGGGGGCTTCTTCTTCCGCTCTCCGGGGGTCTTCCACTCTCCGGGGGTCTTCCGCTCTCCGGGGGTCTTCTCCGCTCTCCGGGGGGGGCTTCTCCGGACTCCGGGGGGCTTCTTCCATCTTCTCCCCTCTTCCGCTGTTGACTCGGCGAACCCCGGTTCTTCTGCAGCTCTCCGGTGCCTTCTTCTTCAGCGCTGGCTGCCTGCTATGTTTGTGTGTTAGCTCGATTTCAAACAGGCAGCCAGCTGCAGAAGAACCGGGGTGCGCCGAGTCAACAGCGGAAGAGGGGAGAAGATGGAAGAAGCCCCCCGGAGTCCGGAGAAGCCCCCCCCGGAGAGCGGAGAAGACCCCCGGAGAGCGGAAGACCCCCGGAGAGTGGAAGACCCCCGGAGAGCGGAAGAAGAAGCCCCCCCTGCTAATTGAGCTAATAACGAAGACAGGGGGGGCATCCGGAGCAGAATAATAAAATATTTTAAAAAGCCTTGTGTTGTGTGTTTACTAACTAACTTTTTGCCTACAGGTGAATGGATAGGGGTACGATGTACCCCATATCCATTCACTTAGGGTGGGGGGCCGGTATCTGGGGGCCCCCTTATTTGAGGGGACTCCCAGATTCCGATAAGCCTCCGCCCGCAGACCCCGACAACCAATGGCAAGGGTTGTCGGGAAGAGGTCCTGTCCTCATCAACATGGGGACAGGGTGCTCTGGGGTGGGGGGGCCCGCAGTGTGCCCCCCTGCCCCAGAGCACCCAACCCCCCCATGTTGAGGGCATGCGGCCTGGCACGGCTCAGGAGGGGGGGGGGCGCTCGCTCGTCCCCACTCCTATTCCTGACCGGCCGGGTAGCGTGCTTTGGATACGGGTCTGGTATGGATTGTAGGGGGACCCCCTACGTCGATTTTTCGGCGTAGGGGGGGTCCCCTTACAACCCATACCAGACCTAAGGGCCTGGTATGCTCCTGGGGGGGAACCCATGCCGGTTTTGTTTTTACAAATTGCCGTGGAGTTCTCCCTCGGGAAAGCATACCAAATGCCGTCGCTGGAATGGGCTTTTGCAAGGTGTGACTAGTTTACACTTTGTAGAACCAGCCCTAATTTTACACTTGCAAAATAACACTTACGGCGCAAAAAGGAAGCTGGAAAGCTTTGTGGATCGCCTTAAGTGCTAATTTGCATACTAGAAACGGCATTTCGACTCGAAATGCCCCCAGCGGCGGATGCGGTACTGCATCCTAAGATTCGGCAGTGTAATTCAATTACACATGCCGGATCTTCTGCCTAACTTTGGAAAAAGCCTTTTGAGGATCGTTTCCAAAGTTACACACAGACTGAACAGCAGTTAAGTCGGAGTATCTCTTTTGAGGATCTGGCCCAAAATGTGCATTTTTGCATGTATGTGTAAAAAAAAAAAAAAAAAAAGTTCTGGAAACACTCTCAATATTTTTTATACATTTCAAGGAGTTACAAATTCTCAGTTTTTCCCATTCCTAAAACTGTTGACACCTAGAGACCTAGAACATTCAATGTAGTTTTCTGTTATTGTCATGTCTGATTGTACTGTCTATCCATACAGAGGCTGCAGGGAAAGATGGTGATCATTCATAACACCACTGATATAGACTGCAAGAGGAACCAGAAATGTCGCAAGATCAGAGGTGTAAAGAAGTGCGTAAAGTACACCTGAACTGTGCCATGTAGTAAAGTTTAAACAGTAAATATACTGTAAAGTGCTTACAATAATAAAGCGTTAACGGTAAATAAAAAGTGCTTACAATAATAAAGTGTAAACGGTAAATATACTGTAAAGTTCTTACAATAATAAAGTGTAAACAGTAAATATACTGTAAAGTGCTTACAATAATAAAGCGTTAACAGTAAATAAAAAGTGCTTACAATAATAAAGTGTAAACGGTAAATATACTGTAAAGTTCTTACAATAATAAAGTGTAAACAGTAAATATACTGTAAAGTGCTTACAATAATAAATTGTAAACAGTAAATAAAAAGTGCTTACAATAATAAAGTGTAATCAGTTAATATACTATAAAGTGCTTACAATAATAAAGTGTTTACAGGAAATATAAAGGGCCAGATTCACAGTCGAGATACTCCGTCTTATCTCAGATACTCCGTCGTATCTCTCAGAGTATCTATGCGACTGATTCATAGAACCAGTTACGCATAGATATCCATAAGATCCGACAGGTGTAATTGTTTTACACTGTCGGATCTTAGGATGCAATACCGCGGCCGCCGCTGGGGGGAGTTTGCGTCGTAAACCAGCGTCGGGTATGCAAATTAGCAGTTACGGCGATCCACAACGGTTTTTCGCGTTCGCTACGTCGCCGCTAATCTAGTTTCCCGTCGCAATTTTAGTGGTCGTTTGACCTGCCCTAACTTTACACAGCAATCGTATTGCTGTATAAAGTATGGCCGTCGTTCCCGCGTCGAAATTCAAAAATTAACATCGTTTGCGTAACACGTCCGGGAATACGGAAGTACACTACGCGCGTCGCCGTTCGAAAAAATGACGTCACTTCGCGCAAAGCACGGCGGGAGTTACGAAACGCAGCATGCGCAGTAGGTCCGGCGCGGGAGCGCGCCTAATTTAAATTGTACCCGCCCATTCGAATTGGAACGCCTTGCGCCGGGCGTATTTACGATACACCGCCGCAAGTTTCCAGGTAAGTGCTTTGTGGATCGGGCACTAAAACTGGAAACTTGCGGCGGTGTAACATAAACGGGTTATGTTACACGGCCGCAAATGTATGTGAATCTGGCCCAAAGTGCTTACAATAATAAAGTGTCCACGGTGGATAAATCAATAAAGTGCTTTATGTTATTCACCTCAATATATATAAAACCTACCGCAAGAGAAAAAACTTTATATAATGTAAAACCTTTTATTAGATTTGCACCATTAAAAACAATCAATATATACATAAAGTGCATTATGCAATGCACACGGACTGTACTGCTTAATTACTGTTGCAAACTGGCTCCACCATACATGGTGCAAGCTCAGTCTTTACTTCTGGACACTCTCAGGTGTACAACATCACAGGGTGTCCTTTGCGGGATGACATCACTTCCTGTAGCTCTGCAGCTGTTGGCGTTGAACATAGCCGCTCAAGATTTACAGGGCCGGATTCAGATACATTGGTGTATATTTCCAGGTGGCGTAACATATCTCAGATTAGGGCGCAAGTTCCGTATTCAGAAACAACTTGCGCCCTTAGTTACGGCGGCGTAATGTATGTGTGTCGGCGTAAGCCCGCCTAATTCAAATGTGGATGATGTGGGCGTGTTTTATGTATATTAACTGTGACCCCTCGTATTTGACGTTTTTTACGAACGTCAATTCTTTAGACGTGAACGTAACTTACGTACAGCCCTATTCACGAACGACTTACGCAAACTATGTAAAATTTTCAAAACTCGGCGCGGGAACGATGTTCATACTTAACATTGGCTACGCCTCATATAGCAGGGGCAACTTTACGCCGGAAAAAGCCCAACGTAAACGACGTAAAAAAATGCGCCGGCCGGATGTATGTTTCTGAATCGGCGTATCTAGCTCATTTGCATATTCCTCGCGTAAATATACGTAAGCGCCACCTATCGGCCAGCATAAATATGCAGCCTAAGATACGACGGTGTAAGACACTTACGCCGGACGGATCATAGGGAAATCTATGCGTAACTGATTCTATGAATCAGTCGCATAGATACGACGCCGCACACTCAGAGATACAATGGCGTATCCGGAGATACGCTGTCGTATCTCCTTTCTGAATCTGGGCCACAGTGTCTTGAATAAGTATTCATACCCCTCTTCTTATGTTACAACCGAAAATGTAAATGTATTTTATTGGGATTTTATGTGACAGACCAATACAAAGTGGCACATAATTGGAAGGAAAATGATAAATGGTTTTCCAATTATTTTACAAATAAACAAATAAGTATCTGAAAAGTGTGGCATGCTTTTGTATACAGCCCCCTTTACTCTGATACCCATCGGAAGTCACCTAATTAGTAAATAGAGTCCACCTGTGTGTAATTTAATCTCATTATAAATACAGCTGTTCTGTGAAGCCCTCAGAGGTTTGTTAGAGAACCTTAGTGAACGAACAGCACCATGACGGCCAAGGAACACACCTGACAGGTCAGTGATAAAGTTGTGGAACAGTCTAAAGCAGGGTTGGGTTGTAAAAAAATATCCCAAGCTTTGAACATCTTACAGAGCACTTTAGTACCATTAAAGTCCATTTCAGCCTCCCAAACCTCCTTTCCACTTTGCTGGGGCGAAGGTACCATTTTATACTGCATTATTTATGCTGGCACTCGTTTGGCCATATAGGGCTAGATTCAGGTAGGACTTACGCCGACGTATCTCGAGATACGCCGCGTAAGTGTAAATGTGCGCCGTCGTATCTTTGCGCCGTACCCACAGAACTAGATACGCCTGAAAATAGGCTTCTCCTGAACGACGTAACTTTTCTCCGCCGGCGGAGCGCGGGCGCATATTTACGACGAACGTATCTGGCGCACCCATTGATTTTGTATGCAAATATGCAAATGAGGGAGATCCGCCGATTCACGAACATACGCGCGACCGGCGCAGGCTACGCGCGGTGTGCGCGTAAGTTGTACGCCTGGCCTAAAGTTACCCCTCATAAAGCAGGGGTAACTTTGCACCAGACTTGCTCAAGTCAGCTGGAGAGCAGCTTCAGCAGCACCATTACGGACGAGCTGAGCAACCACACTTGCAGGACAACACATGGCAGCCGTGGTCCTAGCACTACTAATGGGCCCACCGCCACGTAGGATGGCACGGGAGAGGATATACCGAACGCGCATGAACGTCTTTGGCATGGGGGAATCGGAGGTGTATCGCATCTTCAGATTCAGCCCTGAAGCCATCCAGGAAATAGCCACAACCCTGCAGGATGACATCACCAGCCAGACACACCGCTCACATGCAGTGCAGCCACTAGTCAAGGTACTGGCAACACTGCATTTTCTCGCCAGTGGATATTTTCAGCGTACAAGTGGAGTAGTGGCTGGGATGTCACAATCCACCATGAGCAGATGCGTGCACCAGGTTGTCCCCGCAATCCTCAGACGCATGTCCCACCAGATCATCAAACCCACCCAGGAGCATCTGTGGCATAAGGCAATGGCAGATTTCTTCAGAATTACCGGATTCCAACGTGGGGGCCATTGATTGCACACATGTGGCACTATGGCCCCCCAGTGACACAGAACACATATACCACAATCGTAAGCATTGGCATTCCATCAACGTACAGGTGATAGCCGATGCCCAATGCCTCATATGGCACGTCCGTGCCAAACACCCAGGGTCCAGCAATGACAGCTACATATACCGTCATAGCCCCATCCTATGGAATTCGAACAGAACGTGTATGGGAACAGCTGGCTGGTTGGTGAGTGACATGGGTGTCAGGCATGACTGTCCAACCCCATGATGCAGACATCATGAGGGGCACATGCACGACTAACATCCTCCTGTCTTTTCCCTTCCAGGTGACGCGGCATATGCACTTGGGCCCCATCTCATGACTCCATTCCGGGATCCAGAAACCAGAGGAGAGCAAAACTACAATGATACACACACACGTACCCGTGCAGTGGTGGAACGCACCTTTGGCCTCCTGAAGTCCCGTTTCAGATGCCTGGATAAGTCCGGGGGGACCCTGTTGTATTCCCCAAACTTTGTGTGCCAGATCATTGGTGCATGTTGCATTCTGCACAACTACGCCATGAGAAAGGGCCTGGTGATGACCTGACCCCCGAACCACACAGTCCCCCCCAAACCCAGGCTACCCCGTCTCTTGAGGGAACAGCAGTCAGGAGATGCCTCGTGGTAGGCATGTTTGCACGTTAAACACACACATTCATCATGGCACAAGGAGAATGCACGCATGCACACCATTGTGGTCCCTAGCACACACACCCCACATCCTCATCACATTGGATTAGCCCAAGTCCACCATGCAGGACTTGGGAGCAGCAACGCCCCGTCAAGGCTCCAATTATGTTGCTGTCCATTCATACGACATTCACACGGACCTGGGGATCACTTCTCCCTGGTCCTGGGGATCACTTCTCCATCACGACCGAGGGTGAAACCCATTTTCCGGCAGGAATGTCACCCCCACATTCAAACAACATTCACACTGTAGCCTGCACTACTGACCATGTGCAATATTAAAATAAAACAAAACGCTCCTCACCGGGAAAAAAAAAAAAAAACTCCTCACCGGAGATAAAAAATAAATAGAACTCCTCACCGGAGATTAAAAAAAAAATCATCAATTGCCCCATCGTGGGCTCTGCCTGGTGCCCCGTCTTTGCCTCCTCACTTGCCTGGGGGCAACTTCAGGTGGGGTTGGGGCATTATCTGGAGACTCCTCCTCACGTCTCCCACTCCTGGCAGGTTCTGGCTGCCTGCCCTCCAACGCCACCGCTATGCGGGTGAGCACCCCGGTGGTCTCGACGTGTATCTGCAGCTGGTGGGTGTTGTTGCTGTTTTGTTGCCGCCTCAGGTGCCTCACCTCTGCCGTATTGGCCTTAACAGCCACTTTGAGGCTCTTGATCTCAGCCACCAGGCGGGAGGTCGTCGCCTGCAGCTCCCCAACACAGGTTGCCACTGCTGCGGAATTGGCTCTGATATCCCCCAAAGACTCAGCGATCTGGGTCCAGGAGGCCAGGCTGTCTGCGACTCGCTTTATGTCCCGTGCAACATTCCCACATGCTGGGTCTGGTGGGCCTGATCCCTCGTAAGGGTTTCCTGGATGGCCTCTGGAACCCCTCGCGTTTTTTTGGTGGCCTTCCTGGGGGCGGGAGAGGCTTGTGGCCGTGCATATGGGGAGGCCCGTGTGGAGCTTCCTCTGATGCAGAAGGAGGGTTGGGAGGGTTCACTGATGGGGTAGGAGGATTGTGAGGGTCCCATGATGGGGGAGGAGGGTTGAGAGGGTTCAGGGATGGGGGAGGAGGGTTGAGAGGGTTCAGGGATGCTGAGATTTTCCTCAACTATAAAAATGGCATCCTCCAGGTCCCCATGCTCCTCCTCTACTTCCTCCAGGGGAGAGGTGTGGGCACTCTCAATCCTGGATGGCATGGGTCGCCCGGCAGCCGACGACGGCCCAGCTCCCTCCTGCACATCTGTGGATGACACAAAACAATCACATGTTGGTGGACCCACACACTTGTCACATATTCCCTTCCACCCCCTCATATGCTACACACCGTATAGGAGATAAAACACACTTACCTGTCCTCAAGGCCTGGTGTCCGGAGTCGTACCCCTCCATGCCCTCCACCTGCTCACGCTGCAGGCACTGTGCGATCAACTTGTCCTCCGGGGTCAACCGCACAGTACAGGGTGGTCCTCCTCCTGTGCCCCTGGCATGACGTGCAATAGCACCCAGCTTTTCCCGGACCTTCCTTTTAAGATCATTGATCTTTTTTTGAATGTCTTGTGCGGACCTGGTGGCATTGCCCACGGCACTGACCTCCAGGCTGAGCTGTGTCAAGATCTCCTTTTTACGGGCCTTGCTTGTCTGGTGACTGAGGGCACCATGGAGAAACTTATCGTTTTCAACTATGCCCGCAACAATAATTGCCCTCTACTCCGGGCAATAGTTCCTCTTCCTCCAATCCTTCCTCTTCCTCTGGGTATTTGCACCAGCCGGACGGGCGCATGTCTGGGCGTATTTATAGGCTCGGCGTATCCCAGGAAGATGGGCCGGCGTAGTTGTGAGCATGCGCACAGGGGAGCGATCATACGTCCACTTCACTGCGCATGCACCGTTCAGGATACGCCGGGCGTATATCACTACTCCACGTTCCGACCATCATTTGCATAAAGTCACACCCACTTACACTTACCCTGGCTTACGCCGACGAAATTAAGTTACGCCGGCGCAACGTTAGGAGCAAGTGCATTGTGAATACTGTACTTGCCGCTCTGATATACGTCGGCGTATTGTAAATAAGATGCGCTACGCCGGTATAAAGATGCGCCAATCTACCTGAATCTACCCCATAGTATATATACAAAAATGATCGTGTGTGAGCTAAAACGACGTTTTAAACCCGCGCATGCTCAGAAGCAAGTTATGAGACGGGAGCGCTCATTCTGGTAAAACTACCATTCATAATGGAGTAAGCACATTCATCACGCTGTAACAGACAGAAAAGCGCGAATCGTCTTTTATTAACAAGGAATCAGCTAAAGCAGCCCAAAGGCGAATAGAACTTCCCCTTTAGAGTGCCGTCGTATGTGTTGTACGTCACCGCACTTTGTTCATCATTTATTTTAAACGATGGTGTGTGGGCAACATAGTTTTTAATGATGAAGTTGGAAAAACTTTGTTTTTTGGACATGCTGAAAAACAACGTTTTTTTTCATGCCGAAAAATGATTGTGTGTACACGGCATAATGGTCAGTCTAGGAATCATGTAGGTCCGTGTAGAGGTTAGTGTAGTAGGAATCAGGCTGGTCAGTACTATTGTAGGAAGGGAAGGGACTCGGGGAGCGCCAGGTTAGGGGGGACATCGTTTAAAACGACGTTAAAAAACGCAGCATGTTCGATTTATTTTTTTTGTCGTTTTTCAGAACCTGAAAAATTATGTGTAGCCCACACGATCATTTTAAATGACGTTTTTCAAAAACAACGTTTTTTTAATGCCGAAAAATGATCGTGTGTACGCAGCATTACACTTACCTACCTGTCCACTGCACTGACCTACCCAATTCCTACACTGACCACGACACTGCACATCACACCACACTACACACCACACTGACCACCAGGGCTGGTGCAAGGATCTTTGACTCCCGGCCTAGGCGATACGTAATTTTGCCAAAGGAACCTCCTGCACCCCCCCACGCTACGCCACTGGCTGGTGATCAAAAGTTTTTTTTTTTTTAGGGTGGAACTCCACTTTAAAATTTTTACTTTCAGTTACAAAGGAAACAAAAGTAGAACTCCCGGCTGGCAAGTATTTGATGGATGCTGCAATTCAGGAACAGCTGCCAGTGCCTCGTAGGTATCTGGCTCTTCAGGGACATGTCTAAGGATGTAATTAGAGAGAAAAGACAACCTTGTCATTAGAATCCAGGTAATTCCTCCATTCCCCCGACACTGCTTACTAAGCAGATTCCGCCATAGGTTGGTATTAAGTGTGATTTGCTGAGGCTCAGAGGGGCGTGAGCGTGTAATTAGCACAGCATATAATCCCTGGGCCCTTCACTAGGTGTCTACAATGTGCCGCCTCTGTGTGGCCCTCAGAGTGAAGTAAAATCTCTAATCATGCCGTCTCAGTGTACGCTGAGTGCTGAGGAACCGTAACTGGTCACATGGTCCAAGGACATATATAAAATGTACAGGAACATAAATTTAGAGGTCAGTATGGGACATCACCTACATCACAATACGATATTATAGTCTAGTATTTTACTAACATTGGAAATGTGATGCTACCCGACACCCACAATCATTGATGGACAGGTAATATTAAGGAGATGAAATTTCGGTCAACTCAGCAAAGACAGGTGGGTACATCCAACGCACAACAGCACCCTACTAACTAGGGAGTCACGGGGCGCGCTGTGCTGTCTGTGTCAAAACTGGGTAGACAGAAATACAAACCTTTTGGCCGCAAAGCTCCATTATATACATTTTAATTGTAACTTAGCTGTTTGTTTAGAGTTCAGATTTAAATGTATAGACCCTAGGGTCACAGGCGCCTGGGTGCAGAAATATTTCTGGTGCCCCCACATGTGCGTGGCCATTTTACTAACTCCTCCCCTTTACAAATGTTTCTATGGCAACGACTCAACCACAGAGATGCCCCCCCACCCCCAGCACTGCCAGGCTTGACGGGCTGCCCTATGCTCACACACCAGTTCTGGATGGACACACACCTATGCTCAGAACACTAGTTCTGGACGGACACAGACAAGGAGAGGAGGAGGGAAGGGAGAGCTCTTGCGCTTCAGCGCCCCCACCTCTGCAGGCGCCCGGGTGCGAGGCACCCTGTGCACCCTGCCTAGGATCGGCCCTGTATAGACCATATCACTAAATAGGGTCCTCTTGTTCTGTCCTTATGCTAAAAATACAAAGATAATTCTTAGTGTTAATTAAGATTGTGCATCTTAGTAAAGCTAGAAGAACACTAACATAAAGGCTTAACTTACCACAAATTGTCTATCATCTGTGTCTATTCAATATGGGCAGGCCCGGAATTCCCACAAGGCCACTGAGGCCAGGCCTTGGGGTGGCAGGGCGCCAAGGGGCGGCAGTGGCATGGAGTCCCCCGACGCCCAGAACATACAGTTAAGGGCAGTAAGTTATGGGGGAATCCGTTTGCTCGTTAACAAGTGATTGCGGCGATGTCGACGAAATCACTTGTAAAATATGTGCTCCCGTCCATCCTCCCCTCTCCCCCACCCCACATACCTCTCTCTGCTGGCTCTGCCTTCGGGACTCCAACCTCCCCCCGGCCACCGAGTCTGTCTCCTGTTCCTGCTGCCGATGTACACAGTGAGAGGGGAGAGCTGTGCTCTTCCCATCTCAGCTGTGACAGGAGTTCTAGCACAGTGCTAGGACTCCTGTTTTGGAGGTGACAGGGTCAATAAAGAGAACATGTCACCTCCAAAATTGAATTGTTTTCTCCTGTGTGATAGCAAAAAAGTTAAGTGAAAAAAAATTGATAAAAAAATAAATGAATAATAAGAAATAATAATTAAATTAATAAAATAAAAAAGTAATTAAAAAGTAAAAAATAAGAAGAATAATAAGAAAATTATACAAAAATAAAAAAAAAGTAAGCGACAAGCTACAAATAAATAAAAATAAAAAAAGTGATAAAAAAGTTAAAGAAAAATTAAAAAAAAATTAACTAACCGTGCCGCCCCTGCCATCCGGCTGCCATTCTCCGTTGATTTGGGGGGGGGTTCGGTTGGTGGGGAGGAGGTGCATTGCGGAACCTGGCCTTGGGGCGGCAGGGAGAGCAAATCCGGCCCTATATATAGGTACAACATATTATCAGAAGGAGTATGGAAAAACCCCAGAGGAAAGATAATGGTATATTGTTATAAACAATATCATTAATGTAAGGCAGCCATTCTCAACCCATGTTCCCTGAAACCCTAGGGTACCTCCAGAGGTTGTTAGGGATACCTTGAACTGTGGCTGATTGACCTCATATCTGTTGGTGCCTTCATAGTTTTGGGTCTAACACCATTTGGCTGTGCCAGTAGCAAGACTCCAATGATCTTTTTAACTGTCCTTGTTTAACTGGATTGGCTTTAGCAGGGGAACCCCAAGATTTAAAAATGATTTCAAGAGTTTCTCCTAGGTAAAAGATCGGAAAGGCTGACTTAGGGGATAGACGTCCCACCAAAGGACTCACTGATCAATGATTGAAATAACAGTTTGTCTATAGATTAAAATGTAAACTTAGGTTTGTGTATGTGACACTTGGAAAATTTTATCTTTAACCACTTAACCCCCGGACCATTTTGCAGCTAAATGCCCAGGCCAGGTTTTGCGATTCGGCACTGCGTTGCTTTAACAGACAATTGCGCGGTCGTGCGACGTGGCTCCCAAACAAAATTGGCGTCCTTTTTTCCCCACAAATAGAGATTTCTTTTGGTGGTATTTGATCACCTCTGCGGTTTTTATTTTTTGCGCTATAAACAAAAATAGAGCGACAATTTTAAAAAAAAAGCAATATTTTTTACTTTTTGCTATAATAAATATCCCCCAAAAACATATATACATTTTTTTTTTCCCTCAGTTTAGGCCGATACGTATTCTTCTACCTATTTTTGGTAAAAAAAATCGCAATAAGCGTTTATCGATTGGTTTGCGCAAAATTTATAGCGTTTACAAAATAGGGGATAGTTTTATTGCATTTTTATTTTTTTTATTTTTTTTTACTACTATTGGCGGCGATCAGCGATTTTTTTCGTGACTGCGACATTATGGCGGACACTTCGGACAATTTTGACACATTTTTGGGACCATTGTCATTTTCACAGCAAAAAATGCATTTAAATTGCATTGTTTATTGTGAAAATGACAGTTGCAGTTTGGGAGTTAACCACAGGGGGCGCTGTAGGAGTTAGGGTTCACCTAGTGTGTGTTTACAACTGTAGGGGGATGTGGCTGTAGGACTGACGTCATCGATCGAGTCTCCCTATAAAAGGGATCACACGATCGATACGCCGCCACAGTGAAGCACGGGGAAGCCGTGTTAACATACGGCTCTCCTCGTTCTTCAGTTCCGGGGAGCGATCGCGACGGAGCGGCTATAAACGAATAGCCGCGCCGTAGTCCCGGATCGCTCCCCGAGGGAATCTGCCCGCCGCACGCAGCGGGGGGGGGTCCCGATCGGACCCCCCACCCGCTAGAAGGCAAGGACGTATATATACGCCCTTCTGCCTGTCCGTGCCATTTTGCGGACGTATATAGTCGTGCGGCGGGCGTTAAGGGGTTAACACGCTGTAATTATTATGTTTTGTTCAACCTCTGTCTCTCAATAAAAAAATAAAACATGGTCAAACATATGTGAACACCCCTGCCAAATGATTTAGTTCAGGTGTTTCCAGTGAAGGGCACTGTTAGTATTATAGCATACAAATACGTTGTAGACAATTGAGCACTTCTAACCCTGTGTTAACCGTTTGGGGAGGTCCTTTACTGTTCCAGCGTGACTGTACCCTAAAGTCAGCTCCATAAAGACACGATTTGTGATGAGTGTGCTGCATAGGTGTGCGCAGCCTATTGCATTAGGGTGTGCACCCCAAAGTTCAAACAAACATGCGCAGTAGAGCAGTGAATGGTGTTAGTATGGATGAGATTGGTGTTAGTAGTTTTCTGTTTATTATTATTTTATTATGTTATTTTTTACAATTTTTCATGAAAAAAATATTTTAAAAAATTGTCCAAAAAATAACAAAATAAAATAATAATAAAAATATATATATTTTTTTTTATACAATGTGTTGGAGCCCCATTGAGGGGTATTGGTAAAATAGCAGCGAAAGGGACAGAGGACAGAGATTTCCCAGTCCCTTTCTCTGTAGCTGCCATGGGGGTTAAGCAGGGCTGAATCTGCATTCCACAGGGTGATTAGGGTGTGCCCAGGCACACCTGGCACACCCTGTGCGCACGCCTATGGTTTGCTGTGGAGGAGTTCCCTGCATCCTGCACAAAGCCCTGACCCAGGGGCGGACTGACAACTCATGGGGCCCCGGGCAATAGGAGATTATGGGGCCACACAGTATACACACACAAACATACAGCATGCATACAAAGTATACACACACTGAAAAGGTACTGGAGAGGCAAGGCAGCTATAATCTTGGCATTTTTAGACCAAAAGGATGTCAATAAGGGACATTTTTTAGGGACAGATATAAAAAAAAAGATTTTTACATACTGTCACTGGTTTTACTGAGGCTGGCAACCCTGATGGAGCCCCCTAGTGGCATGGGGCCCTCGGGCAGTGCCCGAGTACCCGAAGGGTCACTCCGCCCTTGCCCTGACCTCAACCCTACAGAACACCTTTGGGATGCATTGGAACACAGATTGTAAGCCAGGTCTTCTCATCCAACATTAGTACCTTGACCTCACAAATGTTCTTTTGGCTAAACGGGTGCAAAATCCCACAGAAACACTACAAAAACGTATGAAAAAGCCTTCCCAGAAGAGCTAGGCTGTTATTACTGCAAAGGAGAGGCCAACTCCATAATAAATCACATGGCTTTGTAATAGGATATCCAAAAAGCTCATATACAGTAGGTGCCAACGCTCAGGTGTCCACAAATGTTTGTCCAAATGTATACTTTTAGTTCTTCTGACGCCTCTAAATGACTAAAGTATTCACTATCATTGAATCTGTTTAGATTATTATGTAGATTAGGGAGCCCCCAGGTAGCAGACTTTGGTGGTACCTGATTAAGGTAGGTAGTATCAAGTACAGTAGAGTACAGGTAGGGTCGGTAGAGTCTAGTAAAGCAAAGGTATGGTAAAGCCGCCCTCTGTGTGTTGATTGGCGTCCCACTTGCAAGAATCGGCTGAGTGGCTAGAGGAGACGCTTTTTCACATTCTTTAGCTGTTAAAGTCAAGAGGTGCTATGTGTTGCTATGGCCATTTCTATAGTGACTTTATTGCAATGATAAATAGGTAGATTCACAAAGAGTTAGGCCGGCTTATCAGTAGATAAGCCGACCTAACTCAGAATCTACGCCGGCGTTTGTTTAAGCGTATGCGTACGCCGTTCTATCTTAGCTTGCAATTTTTTGGATGGCCGCTAGGTGGCGCTTCCATTGCGGCCGGCGTAGATAATGTAAATGAGCTTTTACGCCGTTTCCCGAACGTACGCGAGCCCGCCGCAGTCGAATCACGTTGTTTCCGTAAGGCCTTAGGCGGCCTAAAGTTATTCCACCTATGAGGTAGAATAACAATGTTAAAGTATGGCCGCCGTTCCCGCCGCGAGATTCGAATTTTTTACGTCGTTTGCGTAAGTCGTCCGCGAATCGGGAGTTACATCGTTTACGTCCACGTCGAAATCAATAGGCCCGTACGGCGTACTTAGCCGCAATGCGCACTGGGAAATGTAGTCGCCCGGCGCATGCGCAGTAGCAAAAAACGTGAGGTCAAGCCTCATTTCCATACAACGCGCCCCCCTCCAAGTCATTTGAATCAGGTGCCCTTACGCCCGCTCGTTTTAGGCTACGCCGCCATAGATTAGCAGGTAAGTTGATTGAAAATCACTACTAGCCTAGCTAATTTACGGCGGCGTAGCCTAAAAACACTAGGCTACGCCGCCGTAACTTTATTCCACTGTACGTGAATCTACCTAATAGAGTCCGGTTTAGTAACAGCTTATGTTTACAGAGGCCCTTCCCCCTCCATTGATATGTAAATAACTGAGACCGGAAGTTCTTTGCAGGAAGCAGGAAATGGGTGGGTGGGGCTTGGAGAGCGTTTGTAGAAACGTGTTTTGGACAAGAGATGGGTTTGGAAGGACAAATAGGAAGACATGGATGCAAGGAGCACGAGAACTTTGTGAGTTGGACTGAGCAAAGGACCACGGAGGACATCTTGACCCCTAAGTTGAGTAATCGTTTAGTTTTCTTAATGCATACATATAGTACATGCTTATATGTGTAGGCATATTTTTGTAAGCTATGAGTTGTGTTGTATTGTGCATCCTACAGTTTGTATGTGCAGATTTTTCCCTGTTTAGTAAAGCATTGATACACTTCAAAAGTCTGTGGCCCAGATTCTCAAAGGGCTTACGACGGCGCAACGCCATGTACGCCGTCATAAGTCCTAATCTGGGCCGTCGTATCTATGCGACTGATTCTTAGAATCAGTTACGCATAGATATCCATTAGATCCGACAGGCGTAAGGCTCTTACGCTGTCGGATCTAAAATGCATTTTTTTTTCGCCGCTAGGTGTCGCCTCCGTCGTTTTCCCCGTCGAGTATGCAAATTAGCTAGATACGCGAATTCCCGAACGTACGCGCGGTCGACGCAGTGAAGTTACGACGTTTACGTAAGGTTTGCGTGGCGTAAGGTTGCCCCTGCTATATGAGGGGCAACCAATGTTAAGTATGGCCTTCGTTCCCGCGTCGAAATTTAAAAATGTACGTCGTTTGCGTAAGTCGTCCGTGAATGGGGCTGGACGCCATTTACGGTCACGTCGAAACCAATGACGTCCTTGGAGCAATGCACCCTGGGATATTTTCCGGACGGCGCATGCGCAGTACGTTCGGCGCGGGAACGCGCTTAATTTAAATGCTCCACGCCCCGTACCAGGCTAATTTGAATTAGGCGGGCTTGCGTCGGGTGATTTACGCTACGCCGCCGCAACTTTACAGGTAAGTTCTTTGTGAATCAAGCACTTGCCTGTAAAACTTGCGGCGGCGTAACGTAAATGACATACGTTACGCCGCCGCAGAGATGCGCCGAAATACGAGAATCTGGCCCTGAGATTCCTTGGGTTTACCACAAGAACTTAATAGATAGACGTAAAGCATTACAGCTGGTCCTTCCACCTGGGACACCAGGCAACATACAAAGGGTAGCTTTACCTTACCAGACTCTTTCCAGTATTGATGTACACAGTGGCGGCTGGTGCTTCATCGGTCGGGGGGCAGCAGGCGGACCCGACCACGGATCCCCCATTGCTCCAGCCCACACCGCGCACCATACCCACCCCCCCTTCTGGTCGCCAGCTTACTCGCCCTGTGCTGCCCCCAGAATGACATGTGGAGACAGCAGCGGTAGCTTTCCCTCTCAGTCTCCTCCGTGTCCCGTCTCTGTCATTCGGGCTTCCCATGCTTCTCCTTTGCATCACAGCAGCCATATGTCTCCTCCCTCCTCCTCTTGCTTCCTCCTCGTAGGCATTCCTAAATGGCCGGGAGGAGAATCAGTGTGATAATAGGGAATATTCATTCGCTATTGTCACACAATGTCACGCAGTGCTCTTTTCGCCCCGAGCCCACACTTTTTTGAAGCCTATTAGAGCCTCATTGGAATCCATGTGTCCGGCGCCCTGCATGTAGATTAGGCAGCCGGACGCATGGATAGGGGGACGGGTCGCCACTGGATGTACAGTACCTGTGTACTTTCTGCTAAATGTGAGTTTGTGAGTTTGGTGATTTTGGCCCGGATTCACATACATCGGCGCATATTTATGCCGGCGTAGCGTATCTAATATACGCTACTCCGACGCAGCGCAGAGAGGCAAGCACTGGATTCACAAAGCACTTGCTCCCACACGCTCTTAAAGATACGCTGGGTTTCCTCGGCGTAAGCCGGCGTATGGGGAAGTGGCCGTGAGCAATGCAAATGAGGCGTGACCCCATGCAAATGATGGGCCAAGCATCATAGAAGTACTTAAAACGAACGGCGCATGTGCCGTCCCGTGGACGCATCCCAGTGCGCATGCTCAGAATCACGTCGGAACTACTCCCTAAGATACGACGGATCACTGCCTACGATGTCAACGTAACCTTACGCCCAGCCCTATTCACGTACTACATAAACGACGTAAAATATGACGGTACAAATTCAGCGCACCACTACTGTTTTGTCTTGTTTTTTGCTTGGGACAGAGTTAGAACCTAGGTTTTTGATGCTCTCTGTGCCCCAGTGTGCTAGCTATCCTTTCACTTCCTGACACGGTGGGCAGAGTGTCACAATGGCAGGAATGGAGGGAGGGATCTTTCTTAAATGGGGAGAAACACAAACACATCCTGTAGGACAAAATCACACGTATTTAGCAGATTGAGGAGATGTTAGAACATCTATCAGATTTTAGTTACTCTAAATATTTTAGTTTATGTCTCCCCACCCTTGTGACACCAATTTTCCACTGTTGTCAAATCCTCTCCAAAAATGGTGGTGGCACTCCATTAAAGTGTTTTCTACCCTAAAAAAGGTAAAAAATTGATCCTGCTCCTTTAAAGTATGAATAACAACACAGTGCTTGTGCTGTATTATTTAGCCCCCTGTATCACCTGAAATACCTGGCTGATCCCATCTGGCTATGCCCTCCCCTTGTAAACTGACCACGGTTTATCATGGCTGCTAAGCCCTTACACCGCGGTCAGTTTACATGCCTCCGCCCTCTGCAGCTGCAGTTCTCCTGTGTCCTCCTCTGTCCTCCCCTCCCTGCCTGTCAGCTCTGTGTCAGGACCCGCCCCCAACCCTCCTGCTGCTAAAATGACTTGGTAATAATCACGCAATCCCCTGTCTTTCATAATACTAAGTGCTCTGTGTATGTGCCTTATTCAAAAATATGCTGATCTATACCTGATTTTATAGCGGCGCTCACGTTACTGGCCGGCTCTCTTCTCCCGACTGACGTCAGCAGGGGATTATCTGCCCCTCCTGCTTTAGCTGCCAGATCGGGAGAGAGGAGAGGCAGCTGGTCACTTGAGCGGTGCTATAAAATCAGGTATAGAACAGCATATTTTTAATAAGGCACATACCCAGGGCACTTACTATTTTAAAAAATCGCAAGGAGATTGCGTGATTATAACCAAGTGACTTTACAACCATTTTAAACGTGAAGTTACTTTATTGATCCAGACAAACAAACATAGAGCCCTTCCTGGGACCTCCTTCCCTGATGCATTTCACTCAAACACTGGGCATACTCAAACAGACATTCTGACTCCTCCCCACTATCAAAAACTGGAAAAATGTTGTTGAGAGATAATCTGCTTCATGGAAATCTCAGTCTTAACTTCTTGTCTAGGGCTCTCTTAAAGGAAATCACTCCTTGTCATTATAATGTGGACCAAGCCATGGACTCTATGAAGACCCTCTTCTTCCTTCTGCTGCTCCTCCCCCTCTCTGCAGTACAAACACCCCCTGGGTGCAAGCTGAAGGGATGGAACATGGACACCTTTACCCAGCCAGGTGATGTCATGGTTGGAGGAATCTTTTTGGTCTACTCTGGGTATGATTTCCCGCTGGTGAACTTCCAAGAACCGCCTAAGCCATTTTCCTGCAAAGGGTAAGTGACAACAGTATCCTCCCCAAAAACAGCAGCGAAAGGCTAAGCATCTTGCATAAATACTTTCATCTGAAAATGTCAAGTAATAATAATAATAAAAAAAAAAAAATCATATTTTGTAACTCTTATAAATACAAGTTGTATTCTTTTAAACATGCTGCAAGTACAGAAAAACACCTGCATAGGGTCTAGAAATATCCTACCTTCCTCTTTGACATGACAACACAGGTCTGAATTCCTAATGGTGGAGTCAACCCTGCAACACAGACCTCTCCATTTAACCACTTCAGCCCCGGAGGATTTGGCTGCCCAATTTGTGATTTGGCACATTTATGTTTTTGGTTGTAACATGGGAAAATTTTGAAAATTTCAAGGGACATGATGAATACTTTTTCAAGGCACTGTAAATACCAACCAAATTGTCCTCTTCATTCCTCCCAAGACCTCCTGCTCTCTAGCTCCCTTGTCACCTCTTCCCATATTCGCCTCCAGGACTTCTCCCGAGCCTCTCCCATCCTCTGGAATACCCTACCCCAATCTGTCCAACTATTGTCAACTCTATCTCCTTTTAGGCAATCCCTGAAAACGTTGCCCTTCAGAGAAGCCTATCCTGCCTCCACCTAACAGCTGTACTTTAATTTTCTTCATCAGCTCATCCCCCACAGTTATTACATTTTGTATCACTTGACCCTCCCCCTTAGATTGTAAGCTCTAACAAATTCTAAGAAATGTTATTAAATCCTTTTATGTGACAACACTGAAGAAATTACACTTTGCTACAATGTAAAGTAGTGAGTGTACAGCTTGTATAACCGTGTACATTTGCTGTCCCCTCAAAATAACTTAACACACAGCCATTAATGTCTAAACCGCTGGCAACAAAAGTGAGTACACCCCTGAGTGAAAATGTCCAAAGTGTCAATATTTTGTGTGGCCACCATTATTTCCCAGCACTGCCTTAACCCTCTTGGGCATGGAGTTCACCAGAGCTTCACAGGTTGCCACTGGAGTCCTCTTCCACTCCTCCATGATGACATCACGGAGATGGTGGATGTTAGAGACCTTGCGCTCCTCCACCTTTCATTTGAGGATGCCCCACAGATGCTCAATAGGGTTTAGGTCTGGAGACATGCTTGGCCAGTCCATCACCAATACCCTCAACTTCTTTAGCAAGGCAGTGGTCATCTTGGAGGTGTGTTTGGGGTCGTTATCAAGTTGGATTCCTGCCCTGCGGCCCAGTCTCTGAAGGGAGGGGATCATGCTCTACTTCAGTATGTCACAGTACATGTTGGCATTCATGGTTCCCTCAATGAACTGTAGCTCCCCAGTCCCGGCAGCACTCATGCAGCCCCAGACCATGACATTCCCACCACCATACTTGACTGTAGGCAAGACACACCTGTCTTTGTACACCTCAACTGGTTGACATGCTTGACACCATCTAAACCAAATAAATTTATCTTGGTCTCATCAGACCCCAGGACAATGTTTCCAGTAATCCATGTCCTTAGTCTGCTTGTCTTCAGCAAAATGTTTGCAGGCTTTCTTGTGCATTATCTTTAACGACAGCCATGCAGACCAATTTGATGCAGTGTGTGATGCATGGTCTGAGCACTGACAAGCTGACCCCCCACCCATTCAACCTCTGCAGCAATGCTGGCAGCACTCATATGTCTATTTCCCAAAGGCAACCTCTGGATATGATGCTGAGCATGTGCACTCAACTTCTTTGGTAGACCATAGCGAGGCCTGTTCTGAGTGGAACCTGTCCTGTTAAACTGCTGTATGGTCTTGGCCAATGTGCTGCAGCTCAGTTTCAGGGTCTTGGCAAACGTCTTATAGCCTAAGCCATCTTTATGTAGAGCAACAATTCTTTTTTTTAGATCCTCAGAGAGTTCTTTGCCATGAGGTGCCATGTTGAACTTCCAGTAACCAGTATGAGAGAGTGAGCGCGAAAACACCAAATTTAATACACCTGCTCCCCATTCACACCTGAGACCTTGTAACACTTACGAGTCACATGACACCGGGGAGGGAAAATGGCTAATTGGGCCCAATTTGGACATTTTCACTTAGGGGTTTATTCACTTTTGTTGACAGCGTTTTAGACATTAATGGCTGTGTGTTGAGTTTTTTTGAGGAGACGGCAAATTTACACTGTTATACAAGCTGTACACTCACTACTTTTCATTGTAGCAAAGTGTAATTTCTTCAGTGTTGTCACATGAAAAGTTAGAAGAAAAAATTTACAGAAATGTGTGTGTGGGGGGGGGGGGGGGGGGTTGTGCTCACTTATGTGAGATACTGTATGAGGATTGATATAGAGGGATAGTGTTCCAGAAGTGGGAAATAGTCATAGAAGAGAGGTATGAGTTTATTATAGAAGAATAGTGCTCAAGAGGTAAGGAATGTTCATAGAAGGAAGATATAACTGTGACATAGAGGAATAGTGAGCGACAGGTGAGGAATAGTCATATAAGAAAAGTTTAAGGTTTGATATAGAGGGATAGTGTTCCAGAGGTGAGGAATAGTCATATACGTAAGGTTTGATATAGAGAGATATTGTTCCAGAGGTGAAGAATAGTTATATACGTAAGGTTTGATATAGAGAGATATTGTTCCAGAGGTTAAGAATAGTCATATACGTAAGGTTTGATATAGAGAGATATTGTTCCAGAGGTGAGGAATAGTCATATACGTAAGGTTTGATATAGAGAGATATTGTTCCAGAGGTGAAGAATAGTCATATACGTAAGGTTTGATATAGAGAGATATTGTTCCAGAGGTGAAGAATAGTCATAGAAGGAAAAGTATACAGTTTTATATAGATGGTCCATAGTTGATGAGCTCTCATAAGGTGTCAGATAGTGGAATTCTAGAGGTGAACATTACAAAGGTGTAAAGTGTGTCACAGAAGAGGGATTTCCAGAGGAATGGGAATCAACAAGAGCAATATAAATAACCATGTAAATATAAGAGGGTTAAGAGAGCAAAGACATGACCTTATGTTTCCTCTCTGTTTCTTGCACAGGTTCCACATCCGTTATTACCGGGATGTTTTGGGCCTCAAGTTTGCAGTTGATGAAATTAACAACTCTTCAGACCTGTTGCCTAACATCACTCTTGGCTTCAGCCTCTTGGAGTCTTGTATGTCAGAGCTCCGGGCCATAGGAGGGGTTATGTCCCTTTTGTCAGGGGTAGGAAACCCTGTTCCTCAATACAACTGCCACAAGTCCTCTGCCATGGTTGGGATAGTTGGAGACATGGCATCAGCTCTGTCTCTACCCATTGCCAGGATCCTAGGAGTCCTTCATTATCCACAGGTATCCAACTCAAGTTGTAGACATAGAGTAAAGCTAAAAATAGATTTAAAAACAATTTGTAGATTAAGAACTTTTTTATACCCTCTTCTCTTGTAAATTTGTAACATCAGTTATATCAGGTCCCTCCCCTGGGACCTTTGTCCCCCATGTGAGGAATGGTCAAAGAAAGAAGTAGAGTGTGATATATATTTATAGTGTTCCACAGGAGAGGGACAGTGAGAGCAGAGTAGAAGGTGTGATAATAAGAGAACAATCAGAGAAAAGTACAAGGGGTGATATAGAAGGATAGCGTTCTTAAGATGAACAACAGACAAAGTGAGGTATATGGTGTGATTATAGAGGAATAGTGTTTCAGAGGTGAGGAATGTTCAGAGAAAAGTATGAGCAGAGGGAGAACTTTGCAGAGATGAGGCATGCTCATAGAAGGGAATATGGTGTAATTAAAAGGAATAATGTTCCAGAGATGAGGAACATCAGAGAATGGTAGAAGGTTTGAGATAGAGGAATAAGGTTCTAAAGCTAAGAACGGTCAAAGGCTATAAGGTATGATATATATCATATGGATAGTATTTTAGAGGTGGATGAATGGGAAAAAAAAATTGAGGAATAGTGTTCCAGAGGTGAGGATTGGTCAAAGAAGGAAGGTATAAGGTGTTATATAGAGGGATAGTGTCTGACAGGTGAGGAATAGTCATATAAGAAAGGTATACAGTTTGGTATAGAGGGATAGTGTTCCAGAAGTAGGGAATAGTCAAAGAAGAAAGGTACAAGTTTAAGAAATAAGATGTCACATAGAGGAATAGCATTCGACAGGTGAGGAATTGTCATATAAGAAAGGTTTAAGGTTTGATATAGAGGAATATTGTCCCAGAGGTGAGAAATGGTCTTAGAAGATAGATATAAGGTTTGATATAGAGGGATAGTTTTACAGAGGTGAGGAATGGTCATAGAAGAAAGGTATAAGGTTTTATTTAGAGGACTAGGGTTTCAAAGGTGAGGAATGGTCATTGAAGAAAGGCAAAGGATTCGATATAGAGCAGTGGTCTTCAAACTACAGTCCGAAGGCCAGACGTGGCCATTTGCTTGCCTTTTTCCAGCCCTTCAGCACTGTTCCTCCTGTTCCTGTTCCTGATACAAGGCACCATTTTTTCCACTAACACTGATGAGGCACCATTCCTTCCACTGACACCAACAGTAATACCTCCAACTCATACCAACTATGGGGCAATATTCCTTCCACTGACACTAATCATGGAGAGCTGTTTCTCTCCACTGACACCAACAATGGGGTACTAGTCCTCTCATTGACACCAACAATGCGGCACTATTCCTCCTCCTATTGACCACAGGCACTACCATATTTGCCGGCGTATAAGACGACCCCCTAATTTTCCAGCTAAAATTTTGGTTTTGAGATATACTCGCCGTATAAGGCGACCCCCTTCCCCCCCTCACTGTGCCATTGCCTCACCTCACTGTGCCATTGCCTCACCTCACTTTGCCATTGCCTCACCGTGCCATTGCCTCACCTCACTGTGCCATTGCCTCACTGTGCCATTGCCTCACTGTGTCATTGCCTCACCATGCCATTGCCTCACCTCACTTCGCCGATCTTCATTCCTTTATGCCTGGCAGAGTGAGTGAGACTGCGGGCGTCCATTTTTTAAAAGCCGTGCCTCCTCCTTGTGCTGTTTAGTTTCCCAGCAGAGCCTGTGTTCAGTGTTCCGCCTATCACGGACGTCCTCTCGTCCGAGGCCAAGAACGAGACGACGTCCGTGATGCTGGGAAACTGAGTGTTCCGCCTATCATGGAACAGCACGAGGAGGAGGCGTGGCTTTTAAAAAATGGACGCCCACAGTCTGCATCCGGCGTATAAGACGATCCCCGATTTTTGAGCCATATTTTTAGGTATAAAAGGTCGTCTTATACGCCGGCAAATAAGGTATATATATTTTTTACTTCCGCTGTCACTGTGGAATTTTCTACTCCCACGGGTCACAGTCCGGCCCTACTAAAGTCTGAAGTACAGAAAACTTACCCTTTGTTTGGAAAGTTTGGAGACCCCCGATATAGAGGGAATGGTCACTTTTTTATTTTATTTTGATGAGATATAGAGGGATAATGTTCCAGAGGTGAGGAACAGTCAGGCCCCGTACACAAGACCGAGTTTCTCAGCAGAATTCAGCCAGAAACTCGATGGCAGGCGTATTCTGCCGAGAAAACCGGTCGTGTGTACACTTTTTGCCGAGGAAGCCGACGAGGATCTCGTCGGGCCAAAAAGAGAACATGTTCTCTATTTCCTCATTAGTCAATGGGAAAAGTTGGCTCGGCGAGATCCTCGGCGGCTTCACAAGGAACTCGACGAGCAAAACAATGTGTTTTGCCCGTCGAGTTTCTCAGACGTGTGTACGGGGCCTAAGAGAAAGGTATGATGTTTGTCTACCTCTTCCCTTTGCCAGGATCCTTGGGTTCCACCCAGGGCCGGATTCCAGACAAGGACAACAAGGCCAGGCCTCGGGGCGGCACTGCAGCTGAGAGGAGAGGACACTTTCATTTCCCCCCCTGTCATTTCACAGATGGTGAGAGGAGAGAAAACAGAGGGAAGAGGAGGTGAGGTGGTTTTCAATGTAATGTTTGGCAGCAGCACCCCCCCCCCCCCTCCCCAATTATCAATGTCATTTTCAGCAGCAGCATCCCCCCTGCTTCCCAGTGTCCTGGCGAAAAAGTCCCCCGGCAGATAATGTTCCCCCTGTACTGCGCAGGCGGGGAGGGCATTGAAGGACCCGGCCTTGGGGCGGCAAAGGGAGTAAATCCGGGCCTGGTTCCACCCCTATCCACCGGTATCTTACTCCAAGATGGTTACAAATATGTTTTTATTTTTTCCTAAAGTATAATCATATATGTAAGCTAAAAATACATTTTAAGTAATTTGGTAATGTAAGTACTGTTTTATGCCCTATTTCCTCCTAGTTATATCAAGTATGTCCTCTGAAGTCTTGGTGACTGGAAAGCTTTATTTTAGGTTGTCTACTTTAACACACAAGCCCAAAGAAAGTCAGAAGCAGATTCCAGTCACTTGGACCATAAATAAAGGAATCACTGCAAATGTAATTGTTTTTGTCGTGGGATCATTCAGTGCAATTTAAAAAAGTTTAACATTGAACAAGAACATATGGCCCAATACTTTTGAATTTGATGCCTAATAAAGTAGATGTGATGTTTTTTTCAATTAACAACTAAACCCCCCATAATTGGCCACATGACTTTCTGTGTCTCAAAAGCTAACAATGTTTATGGAATAAATTAAGGCCCATGTCCAGCTTGCAATACTTACCTCCCTTCTACCCCCCCCCCCCCCAGACTTATCAGCATACTGATTCAGCCCCTATCCTCTTTTGGGTAAAATGACACCCAGCATCATTCAACCCACTTCCTGGGAGCCCAGGGCTTTAAGAATGGACCATGGACTTCCAGCAGGGAGATGCAGGGAGTGACACTGCATCATTATGTAGCAACATGCTCTACAGCAGAGGTCCCCAAACTTTTCAAACAAAGGGCCAGACTACTGTCCTTCAAACTTTAGGGGGCCAGACTCAGGCCAGTGGGAGTAGAAAATGTCCTGGCACATCCACTTGGAGTAAGCAATGCTGTACCTTTGGTATAAGTGGGGAGTCTAGTGCCCTATTGCTGGTGTCAATAGAAAGAATATTCTTCCCCATCATTGGTGTCAATGGGAGGAATTGTGCCCTTTTGATGGAGTCAGTGGGAGAAGTAGTGCCCCATTGTTGGTGTCACTGGGAGGAATATTGCGCCATTGTTGGTTTCAGTGGATGGAATTGTGTCCCAATGGCCCGACAAAGGGAAACAAAGGGTCACATCCAGCCCCCAGGCCACAGTTTGGAGAAGTCTACTCTACAGCAATAGAAATCCACCCAAGAAGAAAAGGGCAAGGAGGACATGTGATGTCACTGGACTGGCACACATATTGCTGAAAAAAACATTCAAAGCTTTAGTAAATCATTCCGTCAGGGATTACATCTACTTTAATGACTTTGCATTCTTCTCTTTCAGATCAGCCATGGGGCCTCTTCATCATCCTTGAGTGACAAGGTGAACTTTCCATCTTTCATGCGCACAGTGTCCAGTAACATGTTTCAAAACATTGCCCTCTCGCGGCTCGTTAATCTGTTTGGTTGGACTTGGGTTGGAATGCTGATAGTGGACAACGATGTGGGTGAGCAGGGTGGGAGGGTGATCAGGGCCGAGATAGAGAAAAGTGGAAGCTGTGTAGCATTTGTTGAAAAAATCCACCTGAGCTACTCCAGGAAGCAAGTCCTGAGGGTGGTGGGAATCGTAAGACAAAGTTCAGCCAACGTAATCATCCTCCACAGCACTGAGCCTCATATTATGGCGTTGCTCGATGCCTTGTTTGATGATGGTGTGACTGGGAAGATTTTTATTTCTTCTGTTTCCTTTACGATCACTCCTGGCCTGTTCTCCAGGAAGGCATGGAAAGTTCTTAACGGGACTGTAGGCCTAATGCCCAAAACAAGACCTATGCCAGGCTTTGAGTTCTTCCTTCAAAGTCTACATCCAGCTTCAAACTCTACATTTCCCTTCATTAAACCCTTCTGGGAAACAGCCTTTCACTGCAGCTGGTCTGGGGAAGGGACACTGGAAGATAAAGAAAATTCTATGAGTGGTGGGTCACCATGCACTGAAGATGGAACTCTGAGAGTGAAAATACCAGAATTATTTGAAATCTATGACCTGAGCTACACATATCATGCCTACCTTGCTATATATGCCTATGCCCATGCTCTTCATGCGCTGCTCAAGTGCCAACCAGAAAACCGTATTTGTGCTGATGTCAGTGGTACTCAGCCTTGGCAGGTAAAATTAATTAAACAATGTCCCAACATCAACATAGACAACAGGGCAGGTAGACAGTAAGGCCCCATGCACACGAGACGCTGGTAAACTCGAGTTTAAACACATTCACGTTTTTTTGAGTTTTTTGCGTTTTAAAGCAGTTGGGTTTAGGCTCGTTTTTTCAGATGCAAAATTTTGGGTTCAGACGCAAATGTTTTTGCGTTTCAAAGCTTTGGGAGGGTCTACAATGTGTTTGTTATGAACACTGATAGCCGCAAACGCGGTAAAACGCCGCTAAACGTGGCAAAACGCAGCGAAATTTGCGGCAAAAACTTGTGTTTTAAACGCCGGTTTTTGCCTTTGAAAACTTGAGTTTACATGTGTTTGCATTTGCTTCTCGTGTGCATGGGGCCTAAAGATAAAGGCATACTCGACTGCTAGGTATATCAAGTTCTGTAAACAAAATTTAGGCTGTGGCCTTTGTAATCTTTTGGAGTAGTGATCCAAAAAAATGAAAGGATCAGTTGACATACCAGCTTGTGGTAGATGCTGGAGTGTTCAACTATCCAGTGATTTCTTAAGGCCCGTACACACGATCGGACTGGTATGCATACCAAGTTCACGGACAACGCCCTTCGGAGCAAAATCCACGGAAATGTCCGATGGAAGTCCGATCGTGTCTATGAGGCTTTAGACTTCTTAGGAAGTCTGTGGTGGGATCTCTGTACACTTGCTTTATGATGCAGTTCCATTCCTGGACTAATTTACATTATGGAAAATGCGACTGGACCGTTGCTCCCTGGGTGGAAGCAGTGGTCTCTCTGCAGCAGTATAATACACAATTTTTTGAGGCAGAGCTAGAGTTCTCCATTCAGCAAAGCTCATGCTCCCTAGCTTATTAGAGATCTCAAACACTAATGCAGCAGGGGATGTTAGCGCTCTGCAGAGAGACTTCCACACGGAGAGCAAGATCCTTCTCTACAGCACACTGAAGAGGGACAAACTATTCTACTCAAAAGAAAAGCAACTGTAAGATTTGCACACCTTTTGGGCCAGATTCAGAAAGGACTTACGCTGACGTATCTTCTGATACGCCGCGTAAGTCCACGGATGCGCCGTCGTATCTATGCGCCTTATTCAGGAAACAAGATACGCCTGAATTTTGGCTTGATATGACCGACGTAAGTCTCCCACGCCGTCGCACCTTGGGAGCATATTTACGCTGGCCGCAAGGGGCGCTTCCATTGATTTACGCGTCGAATATGTAAATGCCCTAGATACGCGATTCACGAACGTACTTACGCCCGTCGCTGTAATCTACGCGGTTTACGTAAGGCGTACGTCCGGCGTAAAGTTAAGCCTCATAAAGCAGGGGTAAGTCATGTTAGAGTATGGACGTCGGAACAGCCGTCGGATTTTACGTCGTTTGCGTAAGTCGTGAATGGGGTTGGGCGTTGGTTACGTTCACGTTGAAGGCATTGAGCCGTAGTATCTTAGGGAGTATATGCGACGTGATTCTGAGCATGCGTTCGTTCGGCCCTTCATTTACATGGGGTCGCGCTTCATTTCAATACATCACGCCCACTACCTGCCTACTTTGAATTAGGCAGGCTTACGCCGGCCCATTTACGCTACGCCGCCGTAACTTAGGGAGCAAGTGCTTTGTGAATACTGGTCTTGCCTCTCTATGTTACGTTGGCGTAGCGCATATGAGATGCGCTACGCCAGCAGAAAGATACGCCGCTGTATGTGAATCTGGGCCTTTGTGTTTATGTACCTGGAATGTATTTAGCAGGTTTAAAATAAAAACTCAGTTGGGCTTTAAATCTGAACTCCAGGCCAACAGTTAAAGAGAAGCTCCAGTCCCCCCCCAAAGAAATAAAAGTCAGCAGCTACAAATACTGTAGCTGTGGACTTTAAATAAAACACTTATGCTGCGTACACACGGTCGGAATTTCCGACAAGTAAAGTTACATGTGAGCTTTTGGTCGGAAATTTCGACCGTGTGTAGGCTCCATCTGAGGCCCCGTACACACGACAGAGAAACTCGACGTGCTTGGCACGTCGAGTTCCTCGTCTCGTTTTGGGATGAAGCCGCCGAAGAGCTCGGCGGGCCGCCTTCTCCTATAGAACAACGCGGCCAACGAGAAAATAGAGAACATGTTCTCTATTTTCTCGTCGAGCTCCTCGGCGGCTCCATCGAGCCAAAACTGTACAGACGACAGAGATTCTCGGCAGAATCCGGGTTTTGACCGAGTTTCTCGGCGAATTCTGCCGAGAATCTCTGTCGTGTGTACGAGGCCTCACTTTTTCTGTTGGAATTTCCGACAGCAAAAACTTGAGAGCTGCTTCTCAATTTTTCCGACAAGAAAAGTTCTTGTCGGAAATTCTGATCGCCTGTATGCAATACCGATGGACAAAAAACACACATGCTCGGAATCAAGTCGACGCATGCTCGGAAGAATTGAACTTTCTCGGCTCGTCGTAGTGTTGTACGTTCGGAATTTTGTGTGACCGTGTGTATGTAACACAAGTTTGAGCCAAATTGCCATCGGAAAAAAATTCACGGTTTTCTTGTCGGAATTTCTGATCGTGTGAACGTGGCATAGGAACACTTATCTGTCCAAGGGTCCAGCGATGTCCTCACCCAAGCTGATTCTTTGGGCTTTCCTATACCCACTGCACTTTATAAACAGAAGTAGTTTAGAAGATTTAGACACTATGGCCCGGATTCACGTAGCACTTACGCCGACGTATCTCGAGATACGCTGCGTAAGTGCACATATGCGCCGTCGTATCTATGCGCCTGACTCTGAAAGCAAGATACGCCTGAAACTAGGCTTCATCCGACCGACGTAAGTTTCCTACACCGTCGTATCGTGGGCGCATATTTACGCTGGCCGCAAGGGGCGCTCCCATTGTTTTACGATTCGAATATGCAAATGAGTGAGATACGCCGATTCACGAACGTACTTGCGCCCGGCGCATTAATATACGCAGTTTACGTAAGTCGTACGTCCGGCGTAAAGTTATGCCTCATAAAGCAGGTCTAAGTCAGTAGCATCAATGCAAATGGCTGCACCAGGGAACACATCCGTCGTTTTTTACGTCGTTTACGTAGTACGTGAATAGGGCTGAGCGTAGGTTACGTTCACCTCGTAGGCAGTGATTCGACGTATCTTAGGCGTTCATTCCAACGTGATTCTGAGTATGCGCACTGGGATACATCCATGAGCCGGCGCATGCGCCTTTCGTTATTCGTATCTTGATGGCGCTCGGCCCTTCATTTACATGGGGTCACGCCTCATTAGCATGGCTCACGCCCACTGCCACTTACGACGAGTTACGCCGAGGGAACCCAGCGTAGATTTGGGAGCAAGTGCTTGGTGAATACTGTGCTCGCCGCTCTGCGCTACGTCGGCGTAGCGTATATTCGATACGCTACGCCGGCATAACTATGCGCCGCTGTACGTGAATCCGGGCCAATGTTTAGTTTATGTAGTGTGGATTTTTCATGAATGTTCCATGAATTCCTAGACACATGGATCCACGTACCAATAGATGAGTCACATGCAGGGGCGTAACTAGAAATCACAGCCCCCCCCCCTACAAAAAATACCGCCTCACCGTGCTTATCAATGTAGCCTCACCGTGCCCATAATTGCCGCCTCACCGTGCCAATCATTGCCACCTTACCGTGCCAATCAATGTAGCCTCACCATGCCAATCATTGCCACCTTACCGGGCCAATCAATGTATCCTTACCGTGCCAATAATTGCAGCCTTACTGTGCACATCATTGCCGCCTTACCGTGCCAATCATTGCTGCCTCACTGTGTCAATCATTTCCGCCTCACTGTGCCAATCAATGTAGCCTTACTGTGCCCATCATTGCCGTCTTACCGCGCCAATTATTGCTGCCTTGCCATGCCAATCATTGCCGCCTCACCAGTTAGTGCCAATGGATTACGTACAGGCACAGCGCGCATCTAATGATGAAATGTTCGGTCGTGCTGTGACAAAAGTCCCGCCCCCCTCCTAGACCACCTTGTGTACTAGACAGAACACTGCATCTATCACGCAAGCTGGTCTAGGAGGAGGGCGTGACTTTCGTCACATTGCGACCAAACTATTCACACTGAGCTCTGTGACACAGCGTGACTCCGATTTGAGCTATGCTGCAGCCACAGCGTAGCTCAAAGTGGCCCCAGGGCAGGCAGCCTACCGGGAAACAGGGATGGACTGGCCATTGGGACTACAGGGAGTTTCCCGGTGGGCCGATGGCTCAGTGGGCCGGCTTCAGTGACAGTGGACTGCCGCCCCCCTCCGCTCCTCTGTCTCTCCCTCCCCGCAGCGCTCACCTGGGGGGAACAAAGAAGCAGGGGGAGGACCAGAGGAGCATGGGGGGAGGGGACAGACAGCTGACTCAACAGCTATGGCCTGGGAGTTTCTCACTTCTGCCTAAAATTTGGCGCATAAGGGGGGGGGCACCAAACTGATTCTTTGCCCCGGGTGAAATAATGTCTAGCTTCCCCATGTGGTACTGCCTATAAGAGTACCAGTACCAGCCGTTCTACTCTAATAAAGTAGAACGGCTAGTGGCTAGTGAAGGGGGAGAGGGGGCTTGGGTGGCCGGGGGGGGGGGTGCGGGAGTTGTCCGGCCGCCATGGGAGGGACCTGTCAAAGTGGGCCAGTTTGGATGAAGTCCAGGGCCAAATTTCTGTCCCAGTCCAGCCCTGCCGGGAAATGTCCCGGTAGGCCTGTCCAGCCCTGCCAGGCCCCAGTGATCCTCAACACAATCCAGACATAATGAATTTTTCAAGAGTTCCAATGACATTGAGAACCTCATAGAACAGAAGAACATTTTTAATTTTTTTCTTTGATGGATCCACAGGTCCTGCATTCTCTACGGAAAACCCCTTTCCGCCCCCCATCTGGGGAAACCATCACTTTTGACACCAATGGAGATGTTTCTGCATCATATGACATTGTGACCATCCAGATTCTTAAAGAAGAATTCCAAATGCTGACTGTTGGATCATTTAACCCTGAGGCAAAGTCAGGTCATGTGATCGATATTAACACCAGCAAAATTCTGTGGAATGAGCGATTTTCCCAGGTAAGAATTAATAATACTCACTGACCTCTGGTAAACAATGCTGGAGCGGGTCAGAAGTGTCCCTTTAAAGCAGTGGTTCTCAACCTGGGGGTCGAATGATGATTTGCCAGGGGTCACTGAATCCTGGGCTGTTCCTGATACCTGGATTTCTCTCCCAGCCTTTTCGCGGCTGCCCAGCTGGGCTGTCCCCGGAGCCCGCGGCCGCCCACTCAGCCTCTTCACAGCCGCCTATTCAGTTCACGGCATAGCTGGGGGGCAGAGACTAGAGGTCAGCTGACTGGTGAGGAATGTGAAGTCGGAGGGGCTGGAATATAGGCATACCTCACTTTTAAGTACACAATGGGGTTTATTTACTAAAGCTGTAACGCGCAAAATCAAGCTCACTTCTGCATAGAAACCAATGGCCCGGATTCAGAGAGCAATTGAGCCTGCGTAACCATAGTTACACAGGCGCAATTGCTTACTTGCCCCGGCGTAACGAGTGCTCCTGATTCAGGAACCTTGTTACGCCGACTGCAGCCTAAGATATGCGTGGCATAAGGCTCTTATGCCCGCATATCTTAGGCTGCATTCTTGCGATGGCTGCTAGGTGGCGTTCCCGTTGTGCTCAGCATATAGTATGCAAATTGCATACTAACGCCGATTCACAACGTTACGCGAGCCCTGCGTACGCAGTTTACGTCGTTTGCGTACGGCGGTTTTCGCGTAAGGCTGCCCCTGCTATTAGCAGGGGCAGCCAATGTTACGTATACCCTTCGTTCCCGCGTCGCGAAATTTGAACTTTACGTAGTTTGCATAAGTGATTCGTGAATGGCGCTGGACGCCATTCATGTTCACTTTGAAGCAAATGACGTCCTTGCGACGTCATTTGCCGCAATGCACGTCGGGAAAGTTTCCAGACGGAGCATGCGCTCTACGATCGGCGCGGGAACGCGCCTAATTTAAATGATTCCCGCCCCCTACGGGATCATTTAAATTGCGCGCGCTTACGCCGGGCATTTTGCCGGAGCGCCCACGCAATTTACGGAGCTACTGCTCCGTGAATCGCGGGTAGCGCAGAAGATTTGCGGGGGCGCAGGGCAAAAACGTTGCCCTGCGCCTCCGTAAAAACTGCGCAAAGGTACCTGAATCTACCCCAGTATGTTTCTAACCCCAGCTTGTTCAATTAAGCCTGGTAATAAAACCTGGAAGCTCATTGGTTTCTATGCAGAAGTGAGCCTGATTTTGCGCTTTCCAGCGATAGGAAATAAACCCCATTGTGCACTTAAATTTTTTTTTTAGCAAGTTTAAAGGCACGATGAATACAAAATCATTTATCGAAAGAAACACTGCAGATACACATTACATTTTTTTTATTTTTTGGAGCTTTGACCTGCATTTTTTAACCACTTAACCCCCGGACCATATTGCTGGTCAAAGACCAGAGTACTTTTTGCGATTCGGCACTGCGTCGCTTTAACTGACAATTGCGCGGTCGTGCGACGTGGCTCCCAAACAAAATTGGCGTCCTTTTTTTCCCACAAATAGAGCTTTCTTTTGGTGCTATTTGATCACCTCTGCAGTTTTTAGTTTTTGCGCTATAAACAAAAATAGAGCGACAATTTTGAAAAAAAATAATATTTTTAACTTTTTGCTGTAATAAATATCCCCCAAAAATATATAAAAAAACAATTTTTTTCCTCAGTTTAGGCCGATACGTATTCTTCTACATATTTTTCATAAAAAAAAATCGCAATAATCTTTAATTGATTGGTTTGCGCAAAAGTTATAGCGTTTACAAAATAGGGGGTATTTTTATGGCATTTTTATTAATATTTTTTTTTTTACTAGTAATGGCGGCGATCGGCGATTTTTTTCGGTACTGCAACATTATGGCGGACACTTCGGACACTTTTGACACATTTTTGGGACCATTGGCAATTTTATAGCGATCAGTGCTATAAAAATGCATTGATTACTATAAAAATGCCACTGGCAGTGAAAAGGTTAACACAAGGGGGCGGGGAAGGGGTTAAGTATGTCCCTGGGTGTGTTCTAACTGTAGGGGGGGTGGCCTCACTAGGGGAAATCACTGATCTTCTGTTCATACATTGTATGAACAGAGGATTAGCATTTCCCCCCCTGACAGGACCTAGTTGCCTGAGAGAGAGCCGACGTAGAGCTACGGGCTCTCGTGCAGGAGAGCCAACCTGCCGCCGTAGAATGACGGCGGCAGGTCGGCAAGTAGTTAATATGGTGACAATGTCTATTTAGGACAGTGTTTGTCAACTCCAGTCCTCAAGGTGCCCCAACAGGTCATGTTTTTTGGATTTCCCTTAGACAGCTGTGGTAATTCCTAATGCCGCGTACACACCACCGGTTTTCGGGTTGTAAAAAATTACGTTTTTTTTTTATGTCATTAAAAACGATTGTGTGTGGGCTCCAGAGCATTTTTCACGATGTAAAAAATGGCCATTAAAAATTTCGAACATGCTCTAATTTTTCACAAAGTTTTTAACATTGTCGTTTTTTTACGGGGTAAAAAATGGTCGTGTGTGGGCGTGAAAAAAACGCGCATTCTCAGAAGCAAGTTATGAGACGGGAGCGCTCGTTCTGGTAAAACTACCGTTCGTAATGGAGTAAGCACATTCATCAAATCATTCACGCAAATCGTCTTTTAGTAACACGAAATCAGCAAAAGCAGCCCAAAGGGTGGCACCATCCGCATGGAACTTCCCCTTTATAGTGCCGTTGTACGTGTTGTACGTCACCGCGCTTTGCTAGAGCATTTTTTTTCATGATCGTGTGTAGGCAAGGTAGTTTTAACCACTTAACGCCCGCCGCACGCCTATTTACGTCCACAGAATGGCACGTACAGGCAGATGGGCGTATATATACGTCCTTGCCTTCTAGCGGGTGGGGGGTCCGATCGGGACCCCCCCCCCCCCCGCTGCGTGCGGCGGGCGGCTTACCTCGGGGAGCGATCCGGGACGACGGCGCGGCTATTCGTTTATAGCCGCTCCGTCGCGATCGCTCCCCGGAGCTGAAGAACGGGGAGAGCCGTATGTAAACACGGCTTCCCCGTGCTTCACTGTGGCGGCTGCATCGATCGTGTGATCCCTTTTATAGGGAGACTCGATCGATGACGTCAGTCCTACAGCCACACCCCCCTACAGTTGTAAACACACACTAGGTGTACCCTAACTCCTACAGCGCCCCCTGTGGTTAACTCCCAAACTGCAACTGTCATTTTCACAATAAACAATGCAATTTAAATGCATTTTTTGCTGTGAAAATGACAATGGTCCCAAAAATGTGTCAAAATTGTCCGAAGTGTCCGCCATAATGTCGCAGTCACGAAAAAAAAACGCTGATCGCCGCCATTAGTAGTAAAAAAATTTTTTTTTATAAAAATGCAATAAAACTATCACCTATTTTGTAAACGCTATAAATTTTGCGCAAACCAATCGATAAACACTTATTGCGATTTTTTTTTACCAAAAATAGGTAGAAGAATACGTATCGCCCTAAACTGAGGAAAAAAAATTATATATGTTTTTGGGGGATATTTATTATAGCAAAAAGTAAAAAATATTGGATTTTTTTCAAAATTGTCGCTCTATTTTTGTTTATAGCGCAAAAAATAAAAACCGCAGAGGTGATCAAATACCACCAAAAGAAAGCTCTATTTGTGGGGATAAAAAGGACGCCGATTTTGTTTGGGAGCCACGTCGCACGACCGCGCAATTGTCTGCTAAAGCGACGCAGTGCAGAATCGCAAAACCTGGCCTGGGCATTTAGCTGCCTAAAGGTCCGGGGCTTAAGTGGTTAAGGATTGGGTTGAAAAAAACTTTGTTTTTTCTAGACCCTTAAAAACTTCATTTTTTACAACCCGAAAAACGGTTGTGTGTACGCGGCATTAGGCAGTGAATTTGATCAAATTACCTGTGCAAAATAATGGAAAGCCTGAAAACATGACCTGTTGGGGCACCTTGAGGACTGTAGATGAGAAACACTGACTTAGGATATAGGAACTGCAGTTGACATTCATATGGTTTAAGCTAGAGATGTACCCAATAAATCACTTGGTAAATATCCTCTGGGGGTATACAGTATGTACGGATCAGCCAGGGTCTCTAACACCTCTATCAGCAATTTAGTGTATGTGGTGTTTTCCATGTCTGCAGATCCCCCCCTCATATTGCAGCGACAGTTGTCCTCCCGGATACAGGAGGGTCACCAGACAGGGACAACCATCCTGCTGCTTCGACTGTGTCTTGTGTTCTGCAGGAGACATTTCAAACAGGACTGGTGAGTTCACTTTTAAAAAATTATTTATTTGTATCATTGGATAAGGAACAAGTCTGTGAGGGTATTTATGGCTTTATTTTCAGCAGAACATAAAAAAAAGAGAATACCCATACAGAAGTAAATTTTCATACAAAAATCACCAAGAATTCATACACCAGTACATGTAGGCAGGGCCGGACTTACCATTGGCCTTGACTGGGCTCAAGCCCAGGGGCCCCACCCAATAGGGGGCCCCCTTTAAAAAAAAAAAAAAAATTTTTTTTTTTTTTTATTTTTTTTTTAGAGGTCCGGAGGTCCCCAGGGGCCCGGAGGCCCCCAGGGCCCCGGACGGCAACCCCCCTTTTTTTTTATTTATTTTTTGTAAAAAAATGTTTTTTTTATATATTTTTTATTTTTATATATATAATATAATATATATATATATATATATTTTTATTATTATTAAAGGGCCCAGGGGTCTCCAGGGCCCCGGACGGCAACCCCCTTTTTTTTATTTATTTTTTGTAAAAAAAAAAATTATATTTATTATATATATATATATATATATATATATATATATATATATATATATTTTTTATTATTATTATTATTAAAGGGCCCAGGGGTCTCCAGGGCCCCCGGATGGCAACCCACCTTTTTTATAAAAAAAATTACATTTTTTTATATATATATATATATATATTTTTTTTTTATTAAAGGGCTCAGAGGTCCCCAGGGCCCCATGTGGCAACCCCCCCTTTTTTTTATTTTATTTTTGTTTATTTTTTATTAAAAGGCCCAGAGGTTCCCAGGGGCCCAGAGGTCCCCAGGGCCCCCGGGTTTGGCAACCTCCCTTTTTTTATGTATTTTTTATAAATGTTTTTTTTTTTTTTATTATTAAAGGGCCCAGAGGTTTATTTTTTCTTTTATTAAAAGGCCCAGAGGTCCCCAGGGCCCCGGATGGCTACATATATTTATATATATTTGTTTTCTTCTTTATTTCTTCTTTTTTTTGTAAAGGCCCCCCCCCGCTTCTCAATTTGAGGCAGCCCCCACGCTTCTCACTTTGAGGCGGCAGCACCCCCACCCCCCCTAGGTTCTCTGCTTCAGGGGGTCCATGCTTTAAGCTGTGCAAGGGGCCCGCATACCTCCCAACACGCACGGATTCTGCAGGACTTTCCCGCACAGACAGCTTCTTCCCGCAGTCCCGCAAAAGGGTTAATTTTCACCGCACTGCAAGAGGAGGCAGCACGGAAGCAGGAGGAACCGGGGTGGTGTGTGGAGGACTGTGGCTGCTGAAGGGAAGAAAGCCGAGAGCCGGGCTAATGACAGTCTGTGGCCCCGGCTGTTGGCACAGGTGAGAGGCACTCCCCCCCTCAACAACTGCAAAATCCCCCCCCGCTCAACAACTTTAATGCGCTCCCCCCCCGCTCAACAACTTCAATTCGCCCCCCCCCCCCGCTCAACAACTTCGATCCCCCCCAATTCTCGGCTCCAGGGGGCCCCTTCAACACTCAAGCCCAGGGGCCCCCACCACCCTAAGTCCTGCCCTGAATGTAGGGGATGCCTACAGGGACTTGGCAAATCTCATTCAATAGTACTTCAAAATTGTATGTACTTTTAACATTAGATTTTGGAGTGAATACAATTATTTTTTTTACGGAAAATTGCATACACTATTTGATATCTACATAACAAAATATTCAAGGGTATAATACGATTAATCTATTAGATTGGGCACTGATAGGCTGAATTGGTGGGCACTGATGAGGTGGCACTTATGGGCACTGATGAGGAGGCACTTATATGCCACACTTATGGGCACTGATAGGTGGCACTGATACGTGGCACTAATGAGCACTGATAGGCGGCACTGATGGGCACTGTTAGACGGCACTTGTGGGCACTGAAAGGCGGCACTGGTGGACACTCAGCTATGACTAAGCGCTGATACCCCAGTGCGAAACGCGTCAGCTATCCACCCCACTGTCTGCTGTGACTTGTAGTGCTGTTTCCATTTTTTACAATTAAAAGCAACTTTTTAAGAATTTCGTGGAAGTGCGGCTGTCCAGTCTTTTCTCCGGTCTTCGCTTTGTGCATTGCCAGTACCCACGCTTCTGAGAGGACACTGATTGCTGAGTGCACTCACCTAGAGCGGCAGTTCCCCTTTCTCTACTGGTGGACACTGATAGGTGGCATGGATAGGTGGTACTGATGGGCAGTGATGGGCATTGATGGGAGGCACTGATGAGTGACACTGATGGGCATTGATCAACAGCAGTGATGGGCAGCACTGATAGGTGGCACTGATAGCCAGCACTGACTGGCATTGCTAATAGTCACTGATTGGTGGCACTTGTGGGCAGTGGTAGGCACTGATTGCTGGTACTGGTGGGCACTGATTGCTGGCACCGGTGGGCACTGATTGGTGACACTACATTACTATACTGTAATCAGGGCCAGTGGCGTAGCGTGGGGGGGGCCAGGGGGTTCGTTGCCCCAGGCGCAACATTTGGAGGGGCGCAGTGACAGGCGGGAGATTAGGTAAGGAGACTGTGAGCAGCTGTTTGCTATAAAAAAACAGTTGAAGTGCAGCTTAGGCTCCAGCGCCGCGGCCGGTAACACTGAACACTTTGTCTTCGGCATTATCGTCTTCACTCACTCTGCGCTATTCAGTCACTTACTTCAGTGTCCGCAGTGAGTGACTGAACGTGCAGAGTGAGTGAAGACGATGATGCCAGCATTGCCAGGGAATGTGACCGTGCAGCATGCAGAGAGTGGGGGCTGGGGGGAATATAGGGCAGCCGAGGGCGGCATCCTCCTTCCCCATTACACGTGACTCCGAGTCCTCCAGGACCCCCGCTCGCTCTGCCAGCGTTCTCTTAGCCCGCCCCACAGCGACGCCGACGACGTCCGCCGCCGCTTCTCCTGAGTGTTGAGTCTGACTCCTGCTGTGCTTGTCACTGTGCGGCACGGCCCCCTCCTCAACGTCAGCCTGCACAGACACTGTGAGTACTCGCTCTGCATGTACTGCATGGTGGGAGCCGAGCCTAGGAAGGGAGCTGAGGGGAAGAGAGCTTTGTATTTGGGGGAGGAGGAAATGTACACAGATGTAACCCCTCAACCCTGCACGCCCCCACACACAGCGCACCCCTTTAACCCCACATAGCGCACCCCCTAAACGCTGCACACAGCTCACCCCCTCAACCCCGCACACAGCGCAACCCCTCAACCCCCGCACGCCGCACGCAGCGCATCCCCTCAACCCCGCAAACAGCACACCCCCTCAACCCTGCACACAGCACCCCCCCTCGACGCTTGCACGCCGCACACAGCGCACCCCCTCAACCCCGCACACCCCCTCAACCCCTGCACACAGTGCACCCCCTTAACCCCGCACGCCACACACAGCGCACCCCCTCAACCCCGCACACAGCGCACCCCCTCAACCCTTCACGCCGCGCACCCCCTCAACCCCGCACACAGCACACCCCCTCAACCCTGCACACAGCACACCCCCTCAACCCTTCACGCCGCACACAGCGCACCCCCTCAACCCCGCACGCCACACACAGCGCACCCCCTTAACCCTGCACGCCACACACAGCGCAACCCCGCACACAGCGCACCCTCTCAACCCCACACACAGCAAATCACATCAACGCACAGCGTGCACAACACAGGAACTGACTCCAGGGGGCCCCGCCTGCACCAGTAGTCAGTAGTCAGTGAAGCAGGACGCTAGTTTTTTTTTTTGCCTTCCTCTGGATCAAACAGGGAGAGAGGATTTAGCGAGTTGGGCGACCCACTTGAAATTTTCCTTCCCATCGTCATTTAAAACCTCCCTGTTAAACATCACAACCCCCCCCCCCCCCCAGGCGTACTGCGACTATGGCTAATCTGAGATACTCTGCAGAAACCATTTGGGGTCTAAAGCCATTTGCCTCAAAAATACCTGCCCTCACCACAAAAGCTCTAAGAACTGAGCAACGATGATCGACAGTCAAAAATCACACCCATTTACCCCAGCCAAAGCACATATCATGCGCTCTGGTCAACACAAGATCGGCAGTAAGACACCGGCAAGAAATCCATGATTTCATTCTACAATACGATCTAGACTGCCTCTTTATCACAGAAAGCTGGTTAACAGCTGACTGCAACACCATTCTAGGAGAAATGGTGCCAGTAAATTACCGCATTCAAATGGAAAACAGAGTGGGGCAAAGAGTAGGAGGCCTGGCGGTGATCCACAAGACTCACCTCTCGATCACCAAACCAGACCTTCAAAACTCGCTTCCATTCATGGAAACCCTCACTCTGCAACTGCAAACAAATCCCCAGGACACTGTCCATATTTTACTCTGTTATAGACCACCCGGTCCAAAAACGCACCTTCTCACATCATTGACGGAGTTCATCTCCACCTATACCCTAAACATCAAACACCTCTTGCTGCTCGGGGATTTCAACCTCTGGGCCAACTCCTCACTGGACCCCGTCGCCGACGCCTGCATCGACCATCTGAAAAGATTAGGTCTGCAGCAACTAGTACATGGGCCCACTCATGCCTCAGGTCACACGCTTGATCTCATTTTCAAACAAGATTTGGAAATCGACATTTTGGAGATTGACACGCAACCATGGACAGATCACCATGCCATTAAATTCGCAATTACTAAAAATGCCCCCTCTAAAAAAACGATAAAACCAGTGACAACTCACTGGACTAGATCTCAGAAGAAGCTCCACTGGGAACTCTTGAAAACTACATTAGCGAACAAAATAATAACAAGCCAACAACATCAAACAGCCACGGAAACACTTTACGCCATCAACAAGGCGCTACTACAGTCAGCCGACTTAGTAGCACCAAAACGCAAAACATGTATCCGGAAAAACAACTTCAGTTGGTTTAATGACCAACTGTCGTTGCTAAAGCAAGAGCGTAAAAGAGCGGAGGCAGCTTGGAAAAGAAGCTCTTCAGAGGAAAACCACACCATTTATAAGATAATAACTAAGAAATGCCACAAAGAAATCTTTATGGCCAAAAAAAATCACTTTTCCAACATCATCGCAAATGCCCTAAACCACCCCCGCAAACTCTTCAATCTAGTCACTCAGACTATGAACCCAGTCTGCTTAGAGGCCCCCAATTCTGATTCACAAGCATTTTGCAACGAATTATCAGATTATTTCATTAATAAAATTGAAAAAATCAGTGAAAGTATTCAGCAAAATAGAACCGTCATCAACCTCTCCCCAAATCACAAACCGAATACCCATATAAAACCGCCGCAAACAACTAATTTCACTCTAAAACCCATTTCCATCGATGCCACCAAAAATATCATCGGTACTCTGCGAAACAGCACAGCGCCCAATGATATCATCCCAACCAAACTGATGAAAGAATGTGCCGATATTTTGGCACCAGCTATCACGCAGCTCATAAACCAGTCATTCAAAGAAGGCATGGTGCCAACCTTGCTGAAACAGGGCATAATTAAACCAATTCTAAAAAAAAACACCCTCGACCCAAAAGATCCAAACAACAGTCGACCCATAACAGGCCTAAATGTCTTCTCCAAGATAATGGAGAAAGAAGTTGTACAACAGCTACAACAGCATTTAGACACCCATAAATTACTCGATCCGTTTCAATCGGGTTTCCATCCGGGCCACGGGACAGAAACAGCACTTCTCAAAATATGAGATGATGCTCTCGAGGCAGCGGACAAAGAGAATCTTGTCTTCTGGTACTGTTGGACCTAAGTGCTGCTTTTGATACTGTAGACCACAAAATATTACTGACTCGGCTAGCTGAAGTAGCCAGAGTCGCGGAATGTGATTTATCCTGGTTCTCCTCCTTTTTGGAAAATAGAGAAACTTGGGCATTTCACTTCTGAAGAACGCACGGTGTCATGCGGAGTCCCTCAGGGATCCCCTCTGTCGCCTGTTCTGTTCAATATCTATCTCCGCCCTCTTTTTGAAATCATCAGTAACCAGAAGTTACTTTACCACTCCTATGCAGATGACACACAACTGTATTTTCGCATCTGCAACAAAAAGGATCATTATCTCGGACTAGAGAAATGCCTTACTTTGATAGAAAATTGGATGACGAAGAGTTATCTTAAACTCAACGGTTTGAAAACAGAACTTCTCCTGTTTCACGCCAATCGAAAGAATCATCCCGCAACAACATGGACACCCCCGCCCATTCTGGGTCAAACCATCACCCCTAGTACCAAAGTCAAAAGTCTCTGAGTCATCTTCGACACCTACATGACAATGGATGCACAAATAGGGTCAGTAGTCAGCGGATCGCACCATCTGCTGCGCCTACTACGCAGACTCACTCCCTTTATTCCAAAAGAAGATATAGCAGTCGTGGTGGGAACGATTATCAACTCCAGACTTGACTATGCAAATGCCCTCTATCTCGGACTCCCTAAATACCAAATCACTCATCTGCAAGTCTTTCAAAATACGGCCGCTCGACTTGTGACTGGGAAAAAAACATGGGAATCAATCTTACCTTCACTGAGATCCCTTCATTGGTTGCCAGCAAAAGACAGAATCACTTTCAAGGTACTCTGTCTAACGCATAAGTGTATTCTAGGAAATGCCCCCCAATATCTATGCGAAAAACTAAAAGCTCACAACACCAATCGCGTTCTGCGATCCACCAACCAAAATCTACTCCAGATATCCAAAGCCAGATACAAGTCCAAAGGAGAACGAAGATTTGCGGTCCAAGGACCCAGACTATGGAACTTGCTCCCAACCAGCATCTGATTGGAGGAGAACCACTTGGCCTTCAGAAGAAAGATCAAACCCCATTTCTTCTGAGGGCCCAGGGAATGGTTACCAAGCGCCCAGAGGCGATTCAGTTTGCATGTGTTGCGCAATATAAGTTTCTCACTCACTCACTCACTCCTGGAATGGATTATGCTTGTGATCTGAGGTTCCACTGTATTTACATATTAGAGCACCCAAGGCTTTGAGGAACCTGCATACTGCAATAAAAATTAGGTCAAGGGTTTAGTGTGCAAACTGAGCACATATTTATGTATTTGAAAAAGCCCAAAAAAAAGTCTGGGAATAGTAAAATAACACAAGTGTTTCATTCCAGATGCTGCTGAATGTCTGCGATGCCCAGGAGATCAGTGGTCAAATGAAGAACGGAACAGATGCATCCCGAAGATTATAGAGTTCCTTTCTTATCAAGAACCACTGGGAATTATACTAGTACTGATATCCACTGGGTCCTCCTTCCTGGCACTTTGCATCCTATTGATATTTATTAGGTTCAAAGACACACCTGTGATCAAAGCCACCAACAGGGAATTGAGTTACACCCTGCTGGTGTCACTTATTATCTGCTTCCTCTGCTGTCTGGTGTTTATTGGTAAACCATCCACTGTCACCTGCCTCCTAAGACAAACCATCTTCAGTGTGATCTTCTCTGTTAGTATCTCCTCAGTACTGGCTAAGACAATCATGGTGATCCTGGCCTTCAAAGCTACCCAGCTGAACAGCCCACTAAGAAAATGGCTGGGTCCCACCATTCCTCGTAATGTCGTAGGACTTTGTTCGGTCTTACAGATTGCTATATGTTCAGTGTGGCTTCATAGGTCACCTCCGTTTCCAACTACGAATACTGAAACAGAAAACAATAAAATAATTCTTGAGTGCAATGAAGGCCAGAAAGTGTTTCACTACATGTCTCTGGGGTTCATGGGTTTCTTGGCCATGATAAGCTTCGTAGTGGCTTTCCTGGCAAGGAACCTACCTGGAAGCTTCAATGAGGCCAAATTGATCACCTTCAGTATGCTGGTCTTCTGCTGTGTCTGGATCTCCTTCATCCCGGCCTATCTTAGCACCAGTGGCAAGTACACCGTGGCGGTTCAGATATTTGCGATCTTGGCTTCAAGTGCTGGACTGCTAAGCTTCATCTTTCTTCCCAAATGTTGCATTATCCTACTGAGACCAGAAATGAACAGCCGAAAGTTTATTAGTGTAAAAAGATTTTAGATATCAAAGATTATAGATGACAACAGGTGCTGCGTCATACTGCTGGAAGTGCATCCTGTTTCAACCTTATAGGCCAGTGATGGTGAACCTTGGCACCCCAGATGTTTTGGAACTACATTTCCCATGATATCTCTGCAGTGTAGTCGAGCATCATGGGAAATGTAGTTCCAAAACATCTGGGGTGCCAAGGTTCGCCATCACTGTTATAGGCTGACAAGTTTTGATCCACCAGTAGACTATCTACACACTTGGTTTAAAGTGTTAAGAATGAGTATATACGGATATAGACACCACATGCCAATTTAAATTGGAAAACAAAAGGGGAGAGCAAGAGGTCACATACCTTTGTATTTTAACGGTGTCAAAAGTATATAGAATGACCAATTACTGATCAATACAGAAATGTGAAAAAATATTAAATAATTTTATTACAAAATTGATTAAAACATGAGACAGTACATATCCAACAGATTTAGTTAATCCTGAGAGGGTACGTGTATAAGATCATTTTTCTCGACATGTTTCGCTCCCAAAAGATCTTCTTCAGGAGATGAATTTATGGCTTTTTAATGTACTGGAAATAACAAAGAAAGAATATGAGCGCTCATGCAAATGCATTAAAAGATGTCTACACACTTGTAAACCAGAAATAAACAAAACAATTGGCTTGTGGAACAAGCAACCATACGAAGGACTACTGGGTGTCAAGGATGTACCACTGGCTTAAGATAGCGCAATATGCGTTTGAGGTACTAGCCCGCCCCGCTGTACTTGTCATGCGGAGAGAGGGGGGATTTGTGGTTCAGTAGCTGACCTGGAATCTGACCTGGATCAAAGAGGACTACCAAACACCCACTGTAGATGTTACTGAGAAAATCAATACATTTATTTTATACATGTTTAACTAAAGTGAACACTTTCCCCTGTTATTCTCACTTTTGTTACATAGTTGATGAGGTTGGAAAAATACACAAGTCCATCAAGTCCAACCTATGTGTGTGATTATATGTCAGTATTACATTGTATATCACTGTATGTTGTGGTCGTTCAGGTGCTTATCTAATAGTTTCTTGAAACTATCAATGCTCCCCACTGAGACCACCGCCTGTGGAAGGGAAATCCACATCCTTGCCGCTCTTATAGTAAAGAACCCTCTACGTAGTTTAACCACTTCTCCACCGGGCCAATTCTGGCACTTCTCCCCTTCGTGTAAAAATCATAATTTTTTTGCTAGAAAATTAATCAGAACCCCCAAATATTATATATATTTTTTTAGCAGACACCCTAGGGAATAAAATGGCGATCATTGCAACTTTAGTTCTCGCACAGTATTTGCGCAATCATTTTTCAATCGCCTTTTTTGGGGGAAAAAACGGTTTCATGAATTAAAAAAATAACAAAACAGTAAAGTTAGCCCAATTTTTTTGTATAATGTGAAAGATGAAGTTACGCGGAGTAAATAGATACCTAACATGTCACGCTTTAAAATTGCGCACACTCATGGAATGGTGCCAAACTTCAGTACTTAAAAATCTCCATAGGCGACGCTTTCATTTTTTTTTACAGGTTACTATTTTCGAGTTACAGAGGAGGTCTAATGCTAGAATTGTTGCACACGCTCTAACGCAAGCGGCGATACCTCACATGTGGGGTTTTTATTTTTTTTGATCACTTTTATTCCTATTACAAGGAATGTAAACATCCCTTGTAATAGGAATCACTGTGACAGGTCCTTTTTATGGAGAGATGTGGGGTCAATAAGACCCCACATCTCTCCTCCAGGCTTGAAAGTATGAGATTGTGAAAAAAATTCACGATCTCATACCGACAGCCGCGATTGTGGCTTTGTTTACTTCCGGTTACCCAGGCTTGATGTTACAACGTCGCGCCCGAGCCTCCGACAGTCATAGAGATGACTGGTGACCATCTGGTCACCGGAAATCTCTATCGTCGTGAGCCGGCGCCGGCCAATTCGTTCTCCGGGCCCCCGATAGCACGGGAGAGCCGGAGAAGCACTGGATGGCGGTGGGAGGGGGAGCGTCCACTTCCGCTGCCTATAAGAACGTTCAAGCGAACGTTCATAACTGCCGCTATGATCA